>NC_135865.1:22101910-22176910 GCF_031162955.1 Sander vitreus
GTAATGTGGAAACAACATGAATGCTACAGAGAAGATGTGTTGTGTTTTATTGATCAGTGTTTAAACAACATGATATCTGTTTCCAGTATTTATTTTGAATTTTAAGCTTTAGTGATATTGTCCCAGACTTTGTTGGTTCACCAGTACATTACCTAAAACCAATAAAATATTGCTTTACCTGACTTGTTATCAGGGTTAATGCTAATACATAACTTTTCTAACTAATTTAGGTCATTCTAGGTGGACAGCAACTAACAGTACTACTACCTAGAACCATATTACAAATTACATGTGAGCAAACAAATGTATATGCAATATGTGAGTTTCTTACAATCAACCCAAAATGTACTTTCAGCCACCACATTTCTGTGTAAAAGGACTTTAACTCAGCAAGTCGTGTACCAACATTATACCGACTTTCCGAGTTGCTCCGACTTGAGAGGGCGTTCACGTGAATTTTCCCAGTTGGAAACTCATTTGATTTTTCCGACACCACATGAATGCAGCATAGAGCCATTTGTTACAATGTATAGACCTTTATAAGGGCAACTAGATATTGATACCCATTTATTTTTTTAACTAAATCAGCTTTTCTACATGTTATAATTTTTGCAGAAAGGTTTCATCAGACGGTGCCTTAGATAGCAGAATTTTACAACATCCACAATACAAAATGCCTCTTGTGAAAAAACAAAAGCTGACTGTTTGGACTTTGGCATTACACAATTGACAGGGAAAGCATCCATCTGTCCACATGCAGCCTCAATCTATTTATAAGGCTGCCAATGACTGACAACTACTCCTTAGGCGTACTATAAAAAACCAGTGCTGGCTGAGAGGCGGCATGTGTAGCTATTGATTACCAGTCAGAAGAGTATACAACATCTGGGAAACAGTGAGATGAGCAGCAATCAGGAAAGCTAGCTTTCCTCAGGCAATTTATAGACCCATTTCCCCTTATCATGTGTAATATTCTCCTATTCCTCCCCTTAAGGGGGAGCAATAAGTAACCCATTTTGTTGTTCCATGTTCTGGAAGTCTGGGTACCCTCCCTTAAAGCATTGCACTTTGCCAGTAAAATCCTTGCAGGGTGAAAGGTCAGATGTGTGTTTATGACATATTGTTATTTTACATGGCTGGAGATGACCTCAGTGGGCTGTCATGGGAATTGTTGAGTTTTCTTGAATGCATTTTGTCCAATTTATATTCATGTTTATCTCATAATGCCACATGCAGTGCACCCAAAAGTAGACTGAAGGTAAGACTAGCACTGAGTTAAAGGCTCTGATTCCTCCGCGAGGTCACAAGGTCATGAAGAAGTGTGTGATATACATACACAGGACTGTTGAATTCAAATGTATATTTATTGATTTTTTTTATTTAAAAACGGTTTAGTATGCAAGACCATTCCAGCATGTATATGAAACCAAAGATCAGGGTAATCTTAGTATTTCATTGTCAGCTTTGTAAATATACATCTCAAAGCATCTTGATTTGCATAAAATCCTTATCTGAGTGCAAAAGGTCCAAATTAATTTTGCTATCCATCTGTTTTCTATTAAGGGAGGGAAAATATGCATAATTCATTTATCAAGAAATATGAATTGGTTGCTGAACAAACACTGAAGCAGTCCTGCACTAAGAATTCAGAAGTGCATACACTATTTGACAGTGGAGTTGCTGTTTTTATTTTCCTAATAACCACAACAAAGATGAGGAGTCATGGTGTTACATTGTGATATAATTAGAGAGGAGCCTCGACCCGTCTAGTCAAATGAGATCATTTTTCCAGAGCATGCCCTGGGCCAAGTCTGATTAATTTGCTACACATTGTGTTGGCTTATTGTACCAGTTGCATTACTCCGTCTCATGTTGTTGCTGATCCTGATGAATCTCTACTGAAGTGACAAAAGCAGGAAGGTTTGTCAACCCACATTTATAAAGTAGCAGAAGCTATTTTTTTTATCAAACTATTTTTTCCCCATATTGATCAGTTTAGGGACTGTGTGAAAGTTACAGAGGGGGTCGGAAAGTAGAAGAGTTATTTACTTTTCTTTTTGATGAAGGAATATAACTCCAAAATATAATTGGGAGGACTTTAACATTTTCTCCCAGAAAAAAAATAGAAATATTAGTAATAGAAATATTTCAAAAACATACACTTTGAGAGCCACGGGCAGTGTTGTAATGAAACAAAGTACAAATACTTAGTTACTGTACTTGAGTAGAATTTTCCCGTATCTGTACTTTACTTTGTTATTCATATTTCCGGAAACTTTTACTTTTACTCCACTACATTTCCCCTAAGTATGTTAGTTACTCGTTACTATAAAATAAAATCAGAAGAAATGTGTTACGCTGGAAAAAAAAGTAGGTTTGGCGAATCATTGCTCCTAGATGACCAAGTTTGTTGCCAAGCGGCACATAGGCCAAAACTAAAGAAGAAGAGGAATAAGCATAATGACTGATAGTGTCATGGAAGCACCTGGTGCAGGCTCTGCCGCCATGGTAACAGACAATGACCACCCCGACGACAGTGGTGATGAAGATAACGTTACACACCTTTGGCCATGAAGTTCATAATCAAAGTTTTTTTTTAACTTTTACTTCTGATAATTAAGTACCTTTAATATCAGACAATTACTTTTGATACTTGAATACAGACAACATCACATACTTTAAGACTTTTACTCAAGTAATATTCTAAAAGGTGACTTTAACTTCTACCAAAGTCATTTTCTGGGAAGATACTTTTACTTGTATAAAGTACTTGAAAGCAATACTCAAGTATTGCTTTCAAGTACTTTATACAAGACTGGCCATGGGTCATAAATGTGCATTTTGCCATGCAAAGATAATAATTGCGTCTCTGTAGCAGGGATCCATTTTTCATATCCAAATCAACTAGTAGCTAATTGGATCAATATGTTAGTATATATGTGGATCTGATTGAATGTTATCTTTTCAGAGAGCACATCATTTTTCACTTGTGGTGGAAAGTAGCTAAGTATGTTTACTCCACTACAGTATAAGTACAATGTTGTGTACTTAAGTAAAATCATTTGTTATGTTTGCCACAATTTGGGCAAATGCTAGCTCCACTTCTTTTGTGCGATTTTGTGGCTATGTGAAGATTATTATTCCCTTAACATATTAAGGTTTAAACTGGAGGACACCATGTTCACTTTAAATTACTGAAGGCAAAGTGAGATGCACCATTTCATTGGTGTCATATTATTTTTTGAAATATCAGGGGAAAGGTGTTGCAAAGAAAATAGTAATAACGCCGTCGAGAGTCTGGTTTCTTTTAAAAGTGAACCATAAGGCTCGGCCCCTCCCCACCCAAATCATTTTTCTACAGTCCCTTAATAAATGCTTATTTGGTGCATTTTTTGTTACATTGCAGCTGAACGTCAGTAAAACATTAGGAAGAATTGTTAAGCCATTCACTCACAAGGTCACATTTTGTAAGCCAATACAGTTGATTCTGTTAGTGAGGCCCTCTTTACAGACAATATTTGTCCACCTTTGAATGTATAACTGCCAGACTATTGACATAGCTTTCTAAATTTCAGCAATTTCTGTCATAGGCACGATTGCTGGAAAGGCTGTCGTTTTAGTTTTATGTCTTTTTCAGGTCTTAGCCATAGTTTTAGATATTAATACCCATTCACATTAGGCTGATGCGCAGTCCTGAAAGCTTCGGTGATTTTTCATTACTGCACACACAGAGCTGCTGACCATATTTTATGTAAATCACATTTCCTACAACCAAAATGTTCCCTGAGGATACAAATCTGAATTCACTCTGTCAGGTTTGACCTTTTGGCCTTGGAAAGTAAGGGTTTAGACCAGAGACTCAAAAGCTTAATCTGTTCATCCACACTTAAATCTCTTTTGGGATTTGTAGCGCTGGACTCATGCTAAAGGCAGGGAAAATACCTGTACATTTTGTTTCACTCATGTGTTTCATCTTTATTCCATCCCAATTCTGCTTATGGTTCTACATTGAGGTTGTTTCATTGAACAGGCAACACAAAATCAAAGTCAACCTTCTCTTGTTCACAGGATCCCTTTTTAGTCTGAGAAGCCAAAAGTTGGCACAAAGTTTCCCAAACACGCTGTCAATGATCACATCGTTATGATCACAGTAAAAATGTTTTCTGCACTGTATTTGCATTTCATTAGCAAGACTCCAAAACTGGAAGTTGTTTTCATTTGCATCTAAATGCATTTGACCCTCATACTGGAAATGACAGATCATTATTTTCCCTGAAGTTTTCCTTGTTTGCAGGGCAAACGGAGAAGAGTACAGAGCCGCAGCAATTGCTCAAACATGGTTTCCAGCACAAATTGCAGAGGTGCGCTGTTTGCTTTTTCATTAACATTCACCCTCTGTCTTAATGCTCTGAATCTGCAAGCCTCCTGCTAAACTCTCATGCTGCAGAGGACACACAGCAACACAGACTTGTCTTTTTATCTGTTCACTGAGATGAGATGCATTATGGGACGGCTTGTAGCATGAGATGAGATGAGATGAGATGAGGGGAGAAAAATTACGTTTATATACTACTAATTTGTTTTCCCAATTACGTTGTGGTGAGAAACATAATCGCTGCCTGGACTATGTTCACAGGCAACATTTTCAGATGATGGCCATACAAAGTGCAGCACTTTGACCCCAGAGCCAGAGGTTCACATTCTAACTCTTGCATGTGGTTAGGTTTAGGCAACGAAAGCACTTTGGTTAAGGTCTGGTTTTGGTTAAATGTTAATACAGTAAGCACATTCTATGTGTTTACTGTATTCCATATTCTTTTATGCTTCGAGTCACAGCAGATTTTCTTCTGTATTGAACCAAGATTACCATCTTTCCTAAACCTTAACCAAGAGCCTTAACATGACAATGAAAAAGTTTAGTAATGCTATAGCTTCTACGAGTGGAAACTGTAAGATCAGATATTTCGGCAATGAAGTATGTCGTCAGTGAACATTTTACTGATACGTTCAGCAACAACAATTTGTAACTTGCCAGACATTTTGTCATTATGTTGACATACAAAAGAAATGCGGCATTACGTTTCCTTCAAAACATATTCACTGTTGCAAATTGTAGTAATAGTTGTATATAAAGATCATTTCAAGGATACAGGGTTGGATTAGTTGAAATTAGATCAATGCCGTGTATCTGAAGACTTTGATTATGCAAAGAAAAAGTGCATAATATCACAATCAAAAAAGTATTGATGAGTATGAGGTTCAAAAAACAACATCTGGATGTTTTATGCAACATCATCAATAGCAGGAATAACCCCAAACATCATTTTTGCAAATGTCCTTATTTCTAAACACATTGAAATATAATATTGTTCACTATATGGCAAGTGTGGAAAACTGGTCTCTTCTCATTCATTCATTCATTCTGTCACATCACACAAACTAGACTCATGCTTACAGCCCAAGATGGCCTCTCTGTCAGTCGTGGAATCTTTTAACAAGGTGCAAAGTCTCTCTCCCTAGCTTTGAAAATGTATCAGAGCTAATTCTATGTCAAACAGATGTTTTGCTGAGCCGCATCAAAACCAAAAAGCTTGTGAACAATCTGCAAGCGGAGCGTTGAAAGGAGAAATCATTTTGGTGACCTTTGCTTCGCCTAAGTCTAGATTGACATAAACCACTCTGGGAGACTGAGTGTGATAATAAGCCACAAAATAAAGATGCGGAACGTTATTCTGCACTGTTGTATAGTCTCACAAACGTTTGGCGCAACTTTAGAGAAATCTTCCTATGAGAAAGCCAACACAAATAAAGTGTTTTACTTCTTTTGATTTTGTCTCAGTAACAAAGTGTTAATAGGCTAAACTTTTAAATTTTTAATTCACTCCCTGTGAAAAATGAAATTAAAACTTCACTTCAGACCACCTGCTTCTTAACAACTGGACAACACACACTTGGATGAGGAATGTAAATGTGAGACCTCCTGGCAATCTGAGCTAACTAAAGCTAATAGTCTTGGAATTTACTCTGATGGTCTGTTGGGATGGTTTGCAAACATTTACTGTTGACATCTGTTTCAATTCCTCAACTTAATCATGTTTGCTTTGCCATTTAGATTATTTTTTGTAAAAATTAACATAACCTAAACTGTCTTTTACATACAAGCCAAACAGTGTCGACTAACTTCTCAAGAACACTAAGTTCTCAAGAACAGAGTGTATTGTCTGCAGTGAAGTGCAGCTCAGCTAATCAGGCAGCCCGGCTGGAAATAAAACTTCTGTTTGGTTAGGATTATTGATCATATTAATATGCAATGATTATTTTATTTTGGGTGAATTTGTTGTCTAAATACTGGTTTGAAGTTGTGTAATTAAAAAACAAACTTTGAAGGAGACTTCATTAAAGAGATTTGACATTTTAAGAAACATATTTTGAAAACAGCTCTAAGTGAAGTGTGTGTTACTCAGCACTTCAATGGAGGACATTTCAAAATGAATTATGGTTTTAAACTGCTGCTGAATGTTTATTTGTACCATATTCACCATGTTGTAGGGGGGGGGGGGAGAAAGGAAGACAAGACAGGGATGTTTTTTTCCCTAAAAAAGAAGCAGTTTAATTTTGAAAGAAAAGTCACTTGACAGTAGCGTTAATGTGTTCTCAGGGACTACGAGAGCCAAGACTCTAATGTTGTAGGGTGAAGATTTCTGAAGCCGGTCCATCAAGTTATTTTCAACCACAACTATGTATATTGAAATTAGCATTTTACATTCTTCACAAAGATTATACTCATTCATTGTTGAGCAAGTTTGTTTTCTTTTGACTTCTGGAAGAACCTATTCATGTGTGTATCTCTTCACAACATAAAGGGATCTGATTCCATTTTGAAATAAAGGCAAATCAAGCAGTATGGCAATGCTTGCTGAGATACAAGCTACTTTATTTATACTTTATTTGTTCCCGCTAATTAAAGAGGCGTTTGTTTTATTCACAGTCCTACACAGTGCCAGAGGGAAGCAGAGGGGTCCAGTAGCTTACCCAGAGAAAACTCAAAACAGGAACATTGCACCACATTATCTATATATAATAATTATTATTATTATTATTATTATTATTATTATTAACACTAGTTGCATAAAGCAATATATAGATTTTGTATTTTGAAGCATGTGATGAAGTTAGTTGTCTGCTCATGATATATTTTATTTTAAGGAAAACATTTTTATGTTGCCAAATTGTGTAATTTTTTATTTCAGTTAATACAAAAAAAATTCCCTTATGGGGATTGGATTTTATTTTGAACCTATTTTGAACCTTTGACCTCAAGGATTTTAAGTAAATAGGCCTTTTTCACAGCAGACCTATTGACTTGTCGTAGGAAAAGCGCATGTGTTATTACTTACATTAACAATGGCTCTGTTCTGTACAAGTGTCCCAGTAAGTCATGACAGTGTGACAGTGAGTCAGCATGCACAATACAAGGACCCTGAAACTGAAGCAGCTAAAAGGAATTCAGCCATCATTCATTGTATTATTTACACCTGTGCTTTTCCTACTGTGACATGTCAAACTGTCTTCCATGAAATCTGTAATTTTGTTAGGTGAATGTGTCGTTAGTCAAAGTAAACTCTGTGACACTTTGGCTGGAAACATTACCTAAATAAATCCATTATATTCTTTATTTATACGAGATTGTTTAATTATTTTCACTGTGATTAAACTGAGGATAAACTTTGACTCAGCTGCCACGTGACACTGTCTTCAATCTGTTTCTCTGTTGCCGACTCCTGAATGCATCCTGCCTGCAGATAGAGAGTGATACAAGAGGAGAACAAGGAAACGCTCCGGTCATAAATACTTTGAGCCCACTGGATGGAGCTGCAACGGCACTCCACAACAGAGAAACCCACTCTAACCAGAGCTAACCAGAAAATTAAAACACAAACTAAAACATTTTAGCTCAAAACAACTTCAACACAAGCCGCCATGCAAATATCCCACATCTTTTACTACATATATTGTTTAAGTTACTTACAACAAAAGTAGAATAAATCACAGTGTGTATATGCAATGAATTGCTGTGTTGGATGTTGATACAAGACAGCAAAAGATGCCAAGTTTAACCTTTATTATTCTTGAATTCACATTGTATTATTTATTTTGAGACAAGGTTTTAAGTCCCTGTATTTGTAGATGGAGCTGATACATTTAGTAATGGCCCCAAATTGATGAGACATTACACTGCAGTAAGACAGAAAATACAGTGTTTTTATTAGATAACATATCTGAAAATAAACAGCTAATGAGTGTAACATAAACGGCTGAACAGAATGTGAACTTAATGTCCTGCTATTTTTTTTTATTTTCTTTCCAAAGTTTTTTCTTAGTTTAAATTCTTGACACTTTCCATCTCCACTGCAACAAAAACATAAAATAAAGTGTTGACCCAGACTTAAAATATTAGTTTTTATATAGTTTTGCACTGTTGAAGACGCCAGATACATTTATGAGCATTAGCCAACAAAGCAAACTCGAGTCTAGCCCAAACAAACTGGAATGAAAGGCGGCCTTTGATCCTCGGCCGACCATAGTGACTTCAGCACTTTAACTCGATTGTTTTCAGCTGAGGTTTCTCTGGGTGGCTTCACTTCAAGCTACAACTGAAACTGCCGGAACAGGATTTACTTGGGATTTAAGAACCACAAAGTGGCCTCACAAAAAAAACCTCTCAGCTAAACCAAATAGACGCTTATTTTCAGAGTTGTTGCAAGTAGCCCCTGGAGTTATTTGTGATATAGAATGACAAACGTTCTAACTTCATGTTTCTGTGCTAAGTATTCACTGTCTTCTCAGGCCTCTGTCATTTCACACTACTACCAGCTTTACGTTGAGGCTACGACAGCTCACATTCCGTCTGATCATAGTTGTGTGTGACATTTCAAAGAGGATTATGAGAATGAACTGTGATAAAAACTATTTTCACGTGACCCCTGAGCACTTGACCTCAGACTGCTAGGACTTGCATGTTGTGCCGTCCGGGCTCGTAGAGAGATTTAGAAGTGGGCAACCTCGACGATGAGGTTGAGGTGATCAGAACATACGAGAAAAAAGAAATCTCCATTTTCTGGAGATCAAAACTAGTTAGTTAACACTTTAAAGCGTGCATTTTAGTTTATCCTAGAGTATAGTGAAAGTGAAACCAGTTGTTTTATAATGAATGTTTTCGGGAATCCGAGCACAATTTACCAGAAGACAGGACAATAAGGAATATGTTTTCCATTGTCTTCTAAAAACAACAAACACACTCAGAAACAAGAAAAAGCAAAAGCTCCTGAGCAATAAAACCATAGTCGTCTACTAACTATCACCACACTCTCTCACACACACACACACACACTCTCTGCTATTAATATATTATTGTGTATTTCTCACTTGTGGCCAAAATAAATAGCGTTATGTGCTTGAACATGTTGACAAAGCAGCCATGGCTCATTGGTGGTTGATGGATGGCCGTGTGTGCCATGCTAATTATTAGTACACATAAAAGGATGCTGTTATTTCCAGACCTGGCCCCAGCAGGTCCCAGCCGGAGGGGTCACTGGGTAAATACGAAGCCATCAGTCTGCAACTATATCACTCAATCTTGATGTATGAGCAACGAGGTACAAATTAAACGCGCAGCGACCTTCTAGGGGGTACGGCACTCAACAGGACGCCATTTGGGCTAATTCCTGCATGGGGTTCAGACAATAGGCCACTATACCACATGGTGTAATTACTTTGTGTACACACATCTGGAATTAAGCTCCCAGAGGAAGCTAATACACTTTAAAAAAAAAAAAAGAGGCCAACCATGTTAGATGTGCAAAATTTAGTATGTGTAGGAAGAACAAGTGGAGGGAGCATGCAAGTGTGTTTGTGCATGTGTGTGTATGTGCATGTGTGGCGGTTGACTTCAAATGTAAATGCTGATGAACATTGGCCAACGCTTGACCTTCTCATGTCAGCTACTCAAAGTTAATCATTGCCGTTAAAACAAGGAGAAAAGACCCTCTTTGAGAACCAAGCTCAAAGAAGATTATGTGTCATATATACAGTATCCCTCAAATCTCTTGCTTGCCTTCTATTTTCCCTCAACACTTATAGGCTTCGCACTCCGGTTACAGCCATCTTGTTTCTATTTGGCGAAGTTACAGCCCCACTTTCCATGGCAATCCTATCTGTGTCATTTTGAAGAACACAGGCGGAGAGATGTACAATGTAGGGGGCTCCAGATTATGGTTGCATCTGGATTTTATAGCAGCTCAATTTTCCGTGCTGGTGTGCGGCTCAGATTGGATGTGATGAGCTGGGCTGGCAAACATGGCGTCTATGTGAATGTCAACTCTAGACTGATACTGATATTGATGCACAGGTTGAGACAGTTGCTGAGCATCAGCCACAACACAGTATGAGACACGGAGAGAGCATAAATCTGCGTCAGGACGTAAATACTGACATTAGAGAAAGAGATTAGCTCTGGTCTGCTGTTATTATCATGAAAAAGTGGTTAATTCTGTAATTTTTAGGATTATCGTCTTCTTTGTGTACACTGAGTAATAAAGTATGTTTCCACAGCAGCATGGCATTACTTTTGTGCGAAACTCAAAGTTCCTTGTGCAGCTTAAAACAACTGGTAAAAGTATTTTAAAACTCAAATACAAATATTTATAACTTTATTGATAGTTTACTTGTACAAGATGTACATTCATATTTTGCGATTCAAAAGGGGAAAAACAAACTGTACGATGATTCATGTTTAGGCATGCTTGCATATGAAATGATAATCATTTTAATGGGTACAACAAATTCCATGGAGTATTGTTCAATTCAACCATCCCTGAAATGTTTGTAAACTCGGACACGCTACATTTTTTTTCGGCAAACAATGCACTACAGCCACACCTCCTAATTCAAAGTCAACACTTAAAAAAACATACAAAAATAAATGCAAAGCCATGTAAAAATGTACACTTGTAGTTCAACGATTTCATCTTTCATAAACTTTCAGACAAAATAATAAATAAAACACCCATATGTTTAATTTAAAATGGAGACATAGATAAACAATTCTAAATGGAGGTCTGTTAACAGAGAAAATGTTTTTTGGAGACTGTTAGAGGTACATAGATCTTCAACAGATCTACATGTTTAGCACAGCTCTGACAGCAGTGTTTAAAAGGTTGTCAAAATAATCCAAATGTTCTGTTTTGTCTAGAACAATTTGTAAAATACAGTTTGAATTATCAGGAAATTAATGACGAAATGTCACATATAACATGCAGAATTAAGCTAATCATATTGTAAACAACTGCTTGGTTTGGATTACAATGCTGATTTGTTGGTTCTATCATGAACATTTTCCAATATCCAAAAGTAAATGGAATTTTCTAATGCCAGTAGAGTTATTCTTAAATTATTTAGAACCTGACCCAAATTTCTGCAGCATCCCAAAAATGTGCTCATGTTTTCCTCAACAAGTGACAACTGCACCTGATGTATACAAAAACTGCTTGAATACATAGGAGGTTACGTGGGATATGGCACCTGGTAATGAGTGACTTTTCTCAAACTCAATAAAATATACACTGCTGTAGAAAACACTGGTGTGTTTGGCAAAGAAATTCAACACTCCAACAGAAGAAAAAAAAATCATTGGGTCTCTTTATCGTTGAGGATTAACTGCTAGCTGTTTTTACTTTTTTGCTATTTACAGTATTGCACTTAAACTGCACACCATTGCATTTCAGTTTGACTGATGCTTTCTTCATATTTTCAGAATTACAAAAAAAGGAAAAGAAAAAAGAACGCATGTATACCCTTTATCCAAGATAATGTCCTTTTCGCTGATCACACAATATCAAATCCCCCTCCCCCTTTAATTAGTAAAGTAGTATCTGCTTGTAGTGCCATTTGTAAACTCCCACATACAAGACCTGAAGTGCAAAGGCTATCTTCACTTCTTTACCCAGGATACAACACAACAAACAGAAAGAAATAAAGACAGAGAGAGAGCACGCTGTGAGGAGTAATGCAAACCAAGTCTCGCCAACACATGCCAAACAACGCAGAATAACATCTCTCCCCTCTTCAGCAAAGGAAAAACGAGTTGCTGCTTTTGATGTAGCACAAGTCCATAAGAAGAAGGTTATCAAACCGTAATGGCGAACTTTCACTTTGTAGGTGTGGGGGGGTGTGGGGGTTGTGGGCATGTCGAATGGCAGTGTTAAAAACAGTTGTCGAGCGTGTATGTCAGGTGCGGATGGAGGCCAGTCCCAGAACGGTCCTCCATTAGAGCTCATGCACTTGGCAGCAGCAGGGAACACAGTGGTTGGAGACAAATATGGTCTTTTTTAATGTTTTTTTTTTCTTCATTTTTCTAGTGAGGGTGGGGTGGGGGAGGGTATAAAGGTGAGAGCCGTTCCAATGCTTCGTTGAGGTGGTGCTTGGGTCTGTTTCCCCCATGCTCAACCCTCTGCATTGTCAATATGGCGTCAGCCAGCGTCAGCGAGGCTCTGCTTTTGGCCCTGCTGCTGCCTGCCAGTTTGCTTTGTTCTAACGTCTTCTGGTCTGACGGGCCCCGGCCTGGCCCTCAGACAGACATCCACATGTGTTTGTACGGTCCTTGGGATGTGATCTGTGCCTGGAGTGGACTGAGCCACTGGCCCCGCAGAAGTCCTGCCTGTTGGGGCGAAAAGTAAAAGGTGATTTCATTGGTATTTAATTACCGTTCTCTACAAGTGGTTTGTTTTGGCAGCTGGTTTTGTGACAATTTTCTCGCTCCCTCCTTCTTTTTTTATTTTCCTCCTCCACTGTTCTCCCCCTTTCTCTCTCACACACACTCTCTCCCCCCTCTCTGTATGTGTTCCTCTCTTTCATTCTCACTCAGTGTTTTTGTTTAGTTTAGTTTTAGCTGTGAGTGTCACGGCCATTTCACAGGCTCAGTCTTGTGTGAGAGGCGATTATGGGCATCAGGCGAGCGGAGGGGCAGCCCGGTGGGGTCAGAGTCCCAGAGCCTCGGCGTGTTTTCTTGCCTTGAGTCGCAGGTCGGCGATGCTCGAGTTCTTGCTGTTGCTTTTGGCAGCTGCTGCCACCGCCGCCGCTGCAGAGGCCGAGTCGGCGAGCGATGCGATTGGTAGTCCAAACGGAGGAGGTGGGAACATCAGGTAGGGAGCGTGAGCAGCCAGGTGAGGGTGCAGGTGGGGGTGGGAGTGGGCGACTCCGTCCAACTGAAGCTGGGCTTGGACCTGCAGAACAGCAAAACACAAAGTTAGTCAGTATGGGCGCCGCAGGCTGCGTGTATGTGTGTGTGCGTGTGTGTGTGTGTGTGTGTGTGTGTGTGTGTGTGTGTGTGTGTGTGTGTGTGTGTGTGTGTGTGTGTGTGTGTGTGTGTGTGTGTGTGTGTGTGTGTGTGTGTGTGTGTGTGTGTGTGTGTGTGTGGAGGTTTGAGGATTTAGGTTTCACAGTCTGACACTATTAAATTCCCCCTCTAATTTTACCCCCTCAAAGCTGTTGCTTACAGCGTGTTTTCTAAGAAAATAGTTAAGGGCTACACTCTGCGCTTTGGCCCTTTTTTCATGTCAGCTATTCTAAAAGTTAATGAATCATACATTGCTCTCAGACACCATATCCAATTTAATCGTCTAGAATCAAAGTATTGCTAGGACCTAGAACAGATTTGTTTAATTCAGACTGAGGACTCCGTTATACCCTTGGAAATATGCAGTCTTGTTATCCTGATTATGTATTCAATTGCATAAATAAACAATTTTGCGCTAAAAAGATATTCACATATTTGGAGTTATAAATATTTATCCAGACATATTCCTGAGTCAAGGAGGAAAAAAGAAACCATAAGGAGCATAGAATATCAGTTTTCACATTCTTGGCAATTATTTTATAAGAAGTAGGTGAAAATTAAGCATCCACACACTTCAGAGGGAGAGAGCTGAGCCTGTTGCCATTCCTCATGTGTTTTAAACACCACAGGAAGAAGTGGGAAAACTAAAGTATTTCATGCTTTCTTCTCCAACCAAAATAGACCGATATACAGTTTTACCTCGACTAAATATAATTTTTTCACTTTGCTCCCTTTCATATTGGCCTAAAATGACAGAAAATGACTTCAGTCGAAGTTGTTAAATAAAAGGGAAAATTAATTTCAACCGCAAATGTATCGTTGCACAGCAGCGCTGCAATGGCGTCCAAACAAAACCTCCTGCAAACAACAAGCATTGCCACACATCTCATTCACCAACAATCGGGTAACAAACTACAGCTGTGACTGATAACTTCCAAATGGACAGTGCGATTACATCCGATTAAAATGCATGAGCACTGATGGAAAACCAAATTAACTTCTTGAAACTTGGTTTTGTGAAGTGTTTTGGGGGACATGACGGAAACTGAGCTGTCACTGACAAAACAGGTCTGACGTGCTTGTACATTTTAGGGTGTGCGTGTTCTGTTTGTATCCTCATACACAAGTGCACATAAGTTTATCAAACACATACACTTTTGTTTATTGAGATGGTTTTGGCAGTGTTTCTTTACTTGTGGGTTAATACTAAAGCGGGATGAGACATACTGTATGACACGAATGTTGCAGGCCAGACTCGAACTTCAGACCTTGCAGTTACAAGTCATGCACCGTACCCATCCAAACCCCTAGCCATTTATGTGTTTTCTATGCAATTGTTGCATTGTAATATCAGTGCAGTCTGTGCGTGCTGCCCACTGTCTATATCAACCTCAAACAGCGAGCCTATCTCGGTATGCAGGCCTCAAGCCTCCACCCTTGCCAGTGCAGCTCAACGCCAATATCCATCAGAGCCCACTCCATTCCCCGCTTTCATCATCTCTTTTATGTGCTCGCGCCTGCCGCACCGTTGGCTTAATTAGGCTGCTGCTTTTCACGAGGGTCAAGCAGACAACACAGCAGCCAGGACGCAAAAGCAGATAGCAGCAGATCAAATGTCTATCCACCTCTCGTCTCCCTGTACAGCTCAACCCTCTCCACACTGCCAGGAGGTGAAAGGTGCACTGAGGTCTGAGCTGCTCCCCCTCCAACACACACACAGTCTCTCATCACTCACATATAATAGCAGCAGATGGCCTATAGATTCTTGCAAACGTACAAATATAGAATGCCTGTAGTTTGACACAGATTCCACCACAGAAACACACACACACGTAGCTCCGACTTACACTCACTTTGACCTGTTTTTATAGATTCCACAGTCTTCATCCCTGCATTACAAGATGCTGAGTAATCATCTTTTTTTTTCCCTGTGCGTTTAACTTTTCTGCATTTATTTCTGCTTGTGTTCCCTGATTGGATTTTTTTTTATATATATATATATATATTTTAAGCTTTGTCAGGTTTAATAAAAGAACATGGCCTACCTGTTGGAAGGGCATCCGGAGGGCACCCATATTGACATAGGGTGCTACTCTGCATGCGTCAAGGTGACTGCCGCTGCCCAGAATAACACCTGGAGAGAAGGGAAAGATGTCTGTCAGACAGCCAGACAGTTGTTATGTGAGATGGGCAGGTAACAGTTTTTTCCAACATGCAGTTAAAAAAAGTGTCAAATTGCAAAACTAAAATAACCCACCAAAAAAAAAATATATAAATAAGATTTCAAAAGGCAATTAAAAAAAAAGCTACATTTACCTTTGTGCATCTGGTTTTCTTGTTTTCGACATTTGGCTCTTCTGTTCTGAAACCAGACCTGTAATTGAGAAAGCAAATTATCTATAAGAAAAATACACAAACAAGTATTAAATCCAGTTTTTAACAAAAATGTAATTGCGTCTTATATCAGGTGTTATTTTAATAATAATATAATTTATGGACAGGCCACTTAGGCTATTTGTCACCAACAAAAAAAAAAAGGTTCACAGGTTACATATGAGCAAATGAAATCTTGTTTAGCTATTTGTACAAAAAATAATTATAAATGTTTTCAATAAAACATAAAGAAGATAAATAAGGCCGGAAAATGTTCAAATGTTCAAAAAAAACACCACAGAAAATCCTGAAATGTAATTTTTAGCTTCTCAGTCAAATCTTAACAGGAACATTATGGTGTTAAAAAACAACAGCATGACTATATTCTCTGCATTGAGTATAGCCACCACAATCACAGACCGTGTAGGAATATTCTAAGAATTACTATGAACATATTCCGTCAAGATATCTTACAAAAAAGACAACAACCTAAACCACCTTCCAATTAGCTGGCTGTCTTTGAAGCTGCAAGCTGCAGGCTACGGCCTATTGTTAATCATCATCAGACTAATTTGCCTCGGTGAATAACATTATCTCCCCTCCCCTCCGACCACCGCAATGATTATCATTTACAGATGAAAAATTAGCGACTGGTCGCGGGACCACAAAATGGGCAGAGTGATGATGATGTTGATGATGATGATGATGATGATGATGATGATGATGATGATGATGATGATGATGACTCAAGGTGCCGTGAAGCCATTTTGAGCATTTTGTGGATCGGCGTTCAACATTGTGTCGATGGGACTGCAATAACTGAAGAGCCGAAGTCAACTGAAAATTAAAACAATTGTTCTATCTTTCAAATAATAACCTTATACTGTATAGCCTATTTTTATATAAATATCCCAATAAATATATAGGAATATTATCGTATGCGATTTAAATAGCATAAATGTAATGTGCTTTGTCAACTGTTAATCAATTAAATTACATTATTATTATTATTATTATTATTATTATTATTATTATTATTATAATAAAGGCACACATTGTAAATTGTCATGTATGTATAGGCGGTGAGTCATTAGCTCTACAGCGTTAAATGGTGGTAGAAAAGGTGTTTATGAAAATCCCAGGTGATTTTGCATGAACGCACAGTAATCCCTCAGATAAATCAAGGCTAATATTAGACGGGCCCGGGATCAATTCCAATTACGCGCCAGTATGTTAAGCAAAGTGAACTACACTGGTTCAGACAGTTATTTCTTCATTAAGGGCCACTCAATGATGCGCTTCACAAATACCCTAATCTCGTTTCCTTTTTGATTTTTTATTAGAGACAGTGAATAATGACATTTAATTTAGCAGCGCGCCAGAAACCCAAAGATATTAGTCCTAACTGAATTACTGCCTGCTCCTCACCAAGCTCTCATAACTTTCAATTAGATTCATTGACAGCTGCTCGGAGGGCAGGTTCACAGCCTGCAACAGCCCTGCTGCAACTCGCTCTCACTAAATCTGGAGACAACATGTCCCCGTGCCTAAAAAAGGCTTTTCAAATGCCTACATTTGAAAGAAGAGACCGGGTTCTGTCAGTCATTTTGATGACAGAAAACACACACACACACACACACACACACACACACACACACACACACACACACACACACACAAAGTCAGACCGTTGAGCCTTTATGACGCATATTTACATTATCAAGTATTTAATGCACATGTTATAAACTGTATTAGTTATAATTGCAATGTTATCCCGTATTATAACTACTGTCAATGAAAGCCCGACAATGTTCAGCTCAAAATGGTAGTCGGTGGGCTTATAAAGCTATGATGGGTCTTATTCATCCGATTAGATAGCCAAACAGCAGCAGAGTTGGGCCAGAATTGAGTTATTTCTAATCTGTTTTTATGGGGACACTACATCAAGCCAATGGCAGATATTACAAAGAAAATGAGGAGGGATACGAGTTGACATAAGAGCGCGTCCCCTGAAGCAGCCATTCAGGCTCTTCATTCATTTTAATCATTAGTTGGGATTTTCTTTCTCCCCTAAGGCTGCTGGGATCGTAAGAGTAGGCTGCAGGCCTATACTGCTGCAAGTTCAGGTTGTTACATCGCGGATGATTTACAGCAGTTTAACAGTGTTTGATATCACTGAACTCAACCTGTACAATTATAGACGTTTCTTTTTCTCGTTATTTGAACTACTTGTTAATTACACCACAGAAGGCACAGCCATTCATGTGGTCATATATTCAGTCTAAATGTGAATTCAATTCAATCTGCAAGATACAGATCCTGAAAGATCCACAGTAATCGTACAGACATTTGTATACAACTGTCACAGTGAAATTGCAACTCCCTGCAGGAATATTACGACACCACGAAGAGAAAAAAAAAAAAAAAACCTAGATACATTGAGTACCACAGACACTTAATCAAATCCCCATAGGAATAAGGAATTAAGGAATAAAGAATATTTGAGACGTTATCACAACAGGCTGCATCATTCAGCTCTCAGATTTGTTAGGTCATCCTGTTTGGAGACTAATGAGCTATTGACGTTTGTTTTTTTTTAAATTGTTGTTTTGCATATTGCAGGACACACACACACACACACACACACACACACACACACACACACACACTGATCTTTTAATATCACAAAAAAATCTTTTGGTATGATTTCAAAATGACACGTTTTTCGCTCGTTAGGCCTATATTATTACAAGCTCGAAAACATGATCAGCACGAGGTTACACTCTGCAATGGGTTATTAAAAACGAAAAGGAAAGGGGAAAAACTGCATTGCATTGCTGTTCAATCAGTTCAGATATTTTCTTACAGTTTATTAGGCTAAGTGTGCAAACTGTTTTATAAGAAAATAACTTTGAGGTTCCATACAATCTTTTTTCATGTGGCACACTATTTTTTTTGTGATTGTCTTGTAGCATAAATCAAGGACCATTAGATCATTAACAAAACACCCACGTATCGCGATACCACTAAATAATTCTACCATGCTGAAGAACTGTAGTCTGACGATATAACGTATACAGAGACCTTAATATCACTTCAAAACATCGAGTATATTGTCACACTGACAAGCTACCTGCAAGAACATTATGAGGAAAAACACCGTTTCCTGCTCACCCGCAGCCCCGCTGGGATTACCATTTTGAATCAGAGAAGTGGGAGAAAGAAAGAAGAATAAAAAGAAGGAGATCCTCACCTGCACCCTGGCCTCGGACAGTCCCAGCCGCTGGCTCAGCTCCTCTCTCATGAACGCGTCCGGGTAGTGCGTCTCGTCGAAGAGCCGCTCCAGCTCGTTGAGTTGCTCCAACGTGAAGTTAGTGCGACTCCTCCGCTGCTTCAGTTTGCCCTGTGCATCCTCGTCCTCCGACTTCACGTCCTCCTTTTTTTCCTTACACTCGTATATCCCTGTTAAACGGCCCACGGTTTAAAAAAAGAAAAAAAAAGAGGATATGCGTTTAAATTCTGGACATCTTTCCTGGATGAGTTACAACACACTATCTCTCTCCCTTATTCACACAAGCACTGTATTGCCCCCCCCCCCCACCCCCCATAGCCATATACACTGGGCCCTGTCAGGGGCCTAAGGCCTGGCAATTTGGCAGCAACACACACACATTACACAGCCTATTTCTTCAAGAGAGAGCGGCCTGTGGCTGCATTTCCAGCCTCCATAAGTCAGTGTGTATGTCAGTGCTGTTATGAAAGTAAATCAGTCGATACAGGCCATGTAAGCCTCATAAGGGTCTGAGCGATTTAAAGAGCAGAGAATTAAGCCCCGGCTAAACGGAGAAGATTAAGGCCTAATTACTCGCCTCCGTGAAACAGACTAGGTTGTTTCAGGCTATAAATAAAAAATGGTCAGTCTTAACATTTAATTTCCTTTTTTCATTGAAACCTTAAAATGTCTGTATTTCACACCGTGTAATACACTGTCAGAATACAGGCTATTGATTTATTTTTGGCCTATGCTGTAGCCTACTAATTATCAGTGTGTTATTATTAGTAACAGACTTGACAACTGCTGCACTTACTGGCCTGTTTGGTGAAAATTTATTTTTCCATAACTGAAAGTCATGTATTAGTATAATGTAAAATGCTTATCAAATGAATCCCATGCACAGAGAACCAGTCTTCCTCTATTATAGTATGAATACAAAGTGTGATGCAGAATACAGCTAATAATGCTGACCCTTTTTTGCTCTGCCTGTAATATAAATATAGAAACAAGTTGAAACTGCCCACTGCACACTCCCTGACTGCTGAGTGAAAAGAGTCCTGTCCTGCTTTTTAATCAATCAATAAATAACAGGCTTTTTTTTTAAGGGAGATGCATTTTCAAGAGCGTGTTCAGTGACAGATTTTTTCATTTACAGGAATTTAACAGCTCAAAGTGTGATTTTCGGGTGCATAATTTAAAGCAGTATGACAACGCATCCAGGCTATATATATTTAAAGGGGACACTACATCACAATAGCATTGCAGTTAAAGTTTTAAATGATGCCAAATATAATATAAAATGTCCCTCAGAATTCCTGAAATACTGTAAGAGATAAAAGAAAATAAAGTGGAGTATGAAAGATTGCCATACACTTTATAAGATTATTGTGGATCAAATATGTTCGTGTTGGCACAAGATGTTACATTGTAAAGAAAATAAGGCTAAACTTAGTATTAAACAACACATTTATTATTTAGGCCTAATTATATTGTTAAAAATATATAAGAAACGCCACAGTGATTTTTCGTTTGGCCAAAGACCGAGTGCATGAAAACAATCATCAAATGGTTAAAACGACGATCAGACGAGGGGCCCACCTCCTGCTATGTAAAATAATCACTGTAACAGCAGAATAATGTGTTAACTTTGTAAATCTACTTGAACTAAACGCGCGCCGTTGGGCTAAGTAAACTCTCTTTACGCATGGATTTGTGGGGATTTATACAAACAGGAACGTCGCTCTCGGTACAAAACAGAACAACAGAACTTGAGACATTTTCCTCGAAACAATACGGAGCATTTTTCTTAAAATTAAAATAAAACCCTTACCCTCAGTCGACCTCGAAACATTAAAGTCCTTCAGTTTCTCCTTTTCCAGCTCGACGTGGTCCTTGAACAGATGCACCGGGCAGTGGCTGCCTTCCGTTATGTCCTGCAGGTTTGTCTCCGGGCTGCCCAGCTCCCTCGCCCTCGTCAAGCCGCTCTCCAAAACTTCCCTGTACGTGATACTCTCTTTGCTGCTCTCCTTGGTTTTCTGATCGAAAGATTTCGACACAAATGCCGTAAGTTCTTCCATGGTCGGCTCTGTGGCTCAGTAGTGGTCCTGGTCAGGGAAATCCACCGTGAATTCTCAGTGTAGGCTATAGGCTATACCTTAGCGTGTCTATGTAGCACCAGCACTGCTCACTGGATACGCTCTTTTTTGGAGGCTGGCAGCAGCGATAGATAGAAGGGGTGGAGAGGAGGTGAGATCACTCCTGCTGTTGTGACTGTGTATTTGAGAGCACACTATTTATACACGGCCACCTCAGCCCAGCCCCCCCCACCCCCTCTTCCCTACGATCTCTGTGTCTTGAGCAATTACAGGCCGGCTCGACTTTGCAGAATTTAACTTTCAGCAGCTTTTTTTTCCTTCTTCTTCTTCTTCTTCTTCTTCTTCCACAAATCAATGATGAAGCTGGTGGAGGCGGTTAATTGAATTACGGGGTCATTAAAATGCCTACGGTGGCTCAGTCCTGCGAGGAGGCTGTATATGGCTGTTATGTCTAATTAATTCGGCGAAAATGTAATTACCGCGATTAAAAATGTGTGGGATTGCCCCATGCTTTTTGGGTGTTTGTTGAGTTGACAAATGTGTTTGAAAGCTAATCTGAGAGTGACTCGGTCCATAAACCACCTATAACCTCTGTTGTATCAGCTGGGTGGACTTATTCTTCTCTCATGTGGAGTTAGTACACAGTTTAAGTCTAAAAACGCAGACGTGGACGGATTCGATCACAAAGCAGAATTTAAAAGTGGTTAATTAATAATTGATTGAAAAAAAATATATAGATTTACTCATCCTAAATCTTTTTGAGGCATCGCAACAGACTTCAGTTACGTTCAGTTGATGTCAGTAAAATTGAATTAGGCCCCAACACTTTTTTCACACAATTTCGTTTTTTTGTTTTTGTTGCCATTTTAAAGTTGTTTTCAGCTCCCTTTTTTAACATGTTGCCTATTTTCACATAAGTCTAAATGCAAACTGGAAATCATGAGGAAAAGTAGCCAGCATTAAACAGCAATAAGAACTCAGTCATGGGCTGTAATTAATGTATGGCTGTTATAAATTCGGATCCCTTTGGAGTATTCACTTGTAATCCTTTGTGGTTTCCGGTTACAAATATGACAAATCAATAGATATCAGCAGTGAAAAAAATGTTCCCTCTATTTACAGGATTTTCATGGGAATAAGAGAGCCCATAATGGCTTAACGTTATCTAAGTCGTTCATCAGTCCAGCACACAAACACAAAAGGCCGGGAGAGGAGTGTGATCCCCTGGGTCTGCCGCCCTGAGCGGCCCGCCACTGTGAAAGTCTCATATCTCAGCTCTCTAATGACTCGGTTTGATGTCTCTCCATTTATCAGTGAGCCCGCTTCACATCACTGCGGCTGACGCACAAGTCGAGGTCTCTCCCTGGTGCCATGAACTGCGCCTTTTGTTGTTAATAGACCTAAATCCTCTTTAAGACGCAAATCTGCGCTCCCAGTCGTGTGCCTCGATATCAACCCACAATAAAGTGGCGTTTACAAAAAGCGCACGTGCGTTTAACGAAGTAATCCACCAACAGGGGGTTCATAAAAAATTAAATTAAAGAAAATATCTAACTTTCACGCACTGCATCTGCAGAGATATATTATCTTTATTTGTTCAGTCATTTTAATGTCATTTAAAACATGTCAGTGTTGGATAAGAGAACATGTAGAAGCCAAACACAACAACCTGACATTTTAATCAAACGGTGGAAATAAATTGTTAACAGCATAGATGCAACTACATTTATTTTTTGGATTTGTTTTTCTTAACTATTTGGTAGGCCTATTGTGTTTTGAACGGTGTGTCCAACACTAAAGCTCATTTACAATTCTTCAGTGCAACAAAATATTCATCCAGTATAAGGGAAAACGTATCGCCAGAAGGCCTACAGGCTGTGCATGCTTACTATGAATGACAAACACATTGCCCAATTAAAATAAGACAACGTGTAGCACAATGTAGGCTATCTTTTTTATTTATTTATTTTTTATCACATTTCATTTCATTTCATTTTTATTGAACACCAGCAGTAACGATAGTCTATTTTTTTCCAGTTTTTCTAAAGATTATAAAAAAAATATATTGCTTGTAATCTCACAGACTTGAGGCATGTGGTGTCCAATCAGCAACAGCCTGGAGGAATAGCAGAAGTAATCCAAGAGGGATGCTACATGGTGTCGCTACAGTATAGTGGCCAAAAACTCTTAAAGGGGCCTCAATCATATTTTCACTTGCCGTTTATTCCACACGATCCCAAAACCCCGCCTTCCCTGCTACACGTGCGCTTCCGAAAAAAAACAGACTTCTTATTTTTAGTTATTCAGTTGTTATTTATTGTCAGTATTATTGTTGTTATTAATGTGCCGACCACAGCACAAACAAACAACAAACAATTTAAACTAACGATTTAAAAAAGTACATTATTATTATTATTATTATTATTATTATTATTAGCAGTAGTAATGTTGTAATAATTCAATTTCAATTGTAGTCAGGTTTTATTAAATACAGTTTCTTGGTGTCGGGAAATTGTAAATTTAATAATAAACAATGTGTATATTCTTCAATAATCAGCCACCTAATTTCTAATGTTCTACTTTAAATGTCTGCCTGTTTCACTGCAGATCATCAGCTTTGATCAATGTGGTCATGCATCCACCAAAAATGATGTCCTACATGTTTACTCTCATTGCAACTTGTGTATGTTCATGCTTATATCCATTGTACAACAGATGCTCCTAAGTGATAAATGAATACATTGGACAAGTAAAGCACATCATCACCAAACCTCAACTGACTTACTCAGAAAAATACTGATAAATGTGTCTTTTTTACTTTATTTAATATATTGGAAATATTGTGAGTGCTAAATAGACTCCCACATGGCTGCAGGTTTCCTTACGTCGAGTTACAAGTAAAATATAATCCTTGTAGGTGGGTGACAAGCGCTGTCTTTTAGTGTCCTTAAACCTACTCATACCCATGATCATCCAATTACTGCTAATTAGGGAGCTGAGGAATTCCTTCTCTACCTGCTTGTGAAGGCTTTGGAACATTATCAAGACATCAGCGGACTTAAATGGGTCTATGCTGGCTGGAGGAGAGCATAAAGAGAGGGGGGGGAGGGCACGAGGGTGAAGAGACAGTGTGGAAGAGAGGGAGAGAAAGTGGCGGAACAAGCTGTAGCAATGAGCAAATTAGGATTGTGTTGCCCCCATTGATAATTAGATTTAGACTTTTGAGTAGCATGTTGAATATTAGAATTGAACTGTATTAGTGCCCTGTAGCCTGTGTGAAGGTTTGAAATCCCTCTGGTCCTGCTAGTATCCAGATTTAGAGATGAGGGGAAGGGAATGAAGTAAGGGTCGGAGCAGCCGCTGCCTGCCTGGACACCAAGTCCTCATCCCAACAAATGCTACAACACTGCTTCAACCTGTTCCCTCCGCCAGACTAATCCCTCATATGTGAGGCTGCGGATGATCCTAAATGCTTCTGGAAGTTAGCCAAGAATTTCTTTCCCCCTTATGAGAGGAGACAATAATAAACTCCATTAATTACTTACAGTATGTTTGTAAAAGAGGGACGGAAAGATAACAAAAGATGTGTTTTTACATGCACCCATGCTCATCTCTCTGCACCATGCTTCAATAAAATCATAATATATGACAGATGTGATTGTCTAAATGTCGTACTTGGCCCCAAGAGAACAAAGTGAGTTGTAAAAATGTAACTTAAACATTAAAGTTTCTTTTAGAGCGGCGCTTATCTCCAAATATCATCATCTCATACTATAGGGACAGGGGAGCAGTGAAAATGCAATAAAGTGGTATACTTGAATCTGATTCAGCAGCAATGCAGAGATGCTGTACAGATGTGGTCCTGTGCAGAAAAAGAAAATTGGATTTTTCCCCTGGTAGAGAGATTTCAACCTTTTTCTTGTGATGATGAGGAAGGTTTTAACTTACTGCCATGTTAATGACAGTGATTGTGTGTTTGTTTATTAGACTCCTCTGGTTTGTCTGCGGGGTGCAGGGATTTCGTGGTTGCTACATTGTCTGGTGCCTTCATTTAGGTCCTTTTTCCAGTGCTGCAGCGGCCCACGGAGACTACAGGCTGTTCTGTGTTCAAAAGCCTTGTCTGCCATCTAAATGAGGCTTTCTGGGCAAAAAAAGAAGAAAAAAAATTCAACATGAAAATATCACAATGTGTTGAACATTAGCTAGCACTCGACTGGGATGTTTTGGGAATATCTTGGTTCTCCTTTTTGGATTGTTATTTTTTTTCCTGTGTATTCTCTAACTGCTATCTACCCAAAGGGCACCGGGGCCTCTTTTTGACGAAAAAAAAAGGCATGAAATTGACATTATACCCTTAAAAGCAGTGCAGATTTGCAGAGAAAACACAGTAATCCGCTGACAATGCTTGAAAATCAAACACATACTCCTCTCTCTCTCTTTCTCTCCTTAATAAGCTACAGTTTGCTCTTCAGGTTAAATCTACTCGTTAATTACGAACAGCTTCTTAAAGGCGTTTCCTTTCATGTATGCCAAACAAGTATTTTCCTTAAGTCCCTTATAAGAATACTATTGTTTTTATGGTCAAATACTCTGGGGAAATGCAACATTTTATACAAATCAATAGCGTTCAAATAATTCATGACTGATCACATGGTGTTTTAGCTCCTTATTTGCAGTAGAAAACCGTGTTTTGTTTGGCTCCCAGAGGGCAACATGAAAGACCTGGGTAGAGGCGGGGAGAATTGGAAATGGAACTGAAGAGAGTGCACGAGGATAATAGGAGGACATTGATCATTTGGTGCACAAGAGGACAGCTAAACCTGTGAGTCGAGGCTAACAAGATGTATCATTTATACATTATTTAGATGTCTGAGCTTCATGTGTGCATTTTGTTACATCGGGATTGCATCATCACAGCGCAATGACCTGAAACCCTTCAAAGAAAATGCTATTTATGTAATTGTCTAATTTTTATTTGTTCATCCGCCAGCAGAGAAGAAGAAGAAATATACAAAACAAGAACCAGTTTGATGCTAATTTCAGTTAGATCCCTGTGTCTATTTGAAATTACTATTGTGCAATGTGGGAGCAAATAAATCCCAATTTGGGCAGTGTTAGTCAGTCACAGCTTGTAATAGAAATCAATTTAGTAAATTTGGAGATGGATCAAGTTCCCTCTTGGCAAGGGAACCATCCCACGGACATGTTAACAACGTCTTCAGAGACCAATGAGGCCCATTTACAATAAGTGTAGGTTTTAAGTCGCTTGCTTTGCTGTGTGTGTGTGTGTGTGTGTGTGTGTGTGTGTGTGTGTGTGTGTGTGTGTGTGTGTGTGTGTGTGTGTGTGTGTGTGCGTGCGTGTGTGCGTGTTTGTGTGTGTGTGTCTCACCACAGCAGGCTATAAGGGGTACCTCGGGTGTCAGCCGGAGAGCAGCCATTTGAGGCAGACTGTCTTTTATGGAGTGATGCTACACTTTCTAAATCACACAATTAAAGTCTAGAGAGAAAAAGAGAGAGCAACTGTGTTCTATTCACAGTGCAGAGAGCAAGAGAGAGGGAGAAAGAGGGATAGCATATTTTACAGAGAGTGATTTATGTTGTGGTGTTGAGAAAAGAGGAGTCCTTGATAGATGACTTCATTAGATTTAATTAACAGAACCGAAGACCCGACACAGACAGAGGAGACGGAGGAGAGACAGAAGGGGAGAGAGTGGATTTGAGGGGGGATTGAGGGATAAAAAAGGTGAAGAAAACACAGAGAAGGGGTCTCCCGAGGAAAACAGAGAGGTAGAGCGGAGTGAGAAAGGGTGAATGGAGAACAGATGCCGGAGATTAGGATGAGAATGGTTATGCATTAAGAAGAGGCTTGTTTTTATGTGTTGAGTGTGTGATCAGACAGGAGTGCCCTCATGTATCTGGGACTCAGAGGAAAGCCAGCAAGTCCCCGTAAAACCAGTTCACCTACTTCATTAGTAGTGTAGCCTGTTTAGGAAAGGGGCACCAGCCAGAGTGCACATACTTGTACATTGAATAACACTTGTGACACACCAACACACCCACATGTATGTGGGTAAGACCTATCCGCCATGTGCCGCAGGCTGTGTCTGTTGGCTGAAGGCAGGCTTTGATGGGCCAAATCACTGCCTCTTTCCTCTCAGACACGTCTATCATCTTATCCCTTTGAATTTCTCATCTCTCCTCCAAAGAGTCAGAGGCCAGAGCTGCAGCGACTACAGTCAAACTTGAGTCCACTTTCTGTAGACCTGAAATCTAGTTTGACGTCTTTAGATGTGCCATTTAGACAAGTCCAAAATATTGCATGCACTCAGTGTACAGGTAAGAGTGGCAGGCAATATTTTTGACTTATCATGCTGTGCCTCAGCTTTGACATTTTGGGCATTCACTGGACATATAGACAAGCACTGCCACTACTGCATAGTTAGGAAATAAAAGTTTTAGCACCGGGAGAAGGTGAGCGGCCTAAGGGATATGTGTTAGGGTGGACAAGGAAGTCTGAGATAGACAGGACTGCATTTTTTTTTTTAGCAGAAGCAGTCAAAACGTCATGTGTGTGTTATTACAAAGCACAGAGACAGTCAACAGTTAAAAGACTGCAATGAGAACTTTGTAAAGTCATGAGATCAGTAATGAGAAAACCACTGACAGGCCATCATTAGTAACAGATAGTGTTGTAAAAACTATTGGTATTCCGCTACATTTTAGATTATATGTTTCTTATGTGTTGTTTCTTATGTCAGTAAAGTGGGCAGCGGTATATATGCCCTCTCTAGACAGTCATTAAGCTGCCAGTTGATGGTTCAGTGAGCTGCTGTAGGCAGGGAGCACCTGTCACTACTCATCCATCCATCCTTGTCTGCTTTAACTCAGCTCTGATGGAAGGAAGAAGACCCTCAGAAGACCACAGCAGCCTCACCAGCTGAGAGCAATAATTAATCTAATTCCCTCTCAATTTATGTGAAGCACCTAATCTGTTGGTGCAGGCAGCACAGATGTGATACTGAAAAAAGTCATATTAAATATAGAATATAACAAATTTGCAGTGCAATTCCTGATATTTTTCTTTTAATTACATCACCTCTCTCTCCCTCCTTCCCTTCCTCCCTCACCCATCCATCTCCGCTCAGATGGATTCGGGCACCAAACACGTGGTCACATGACATGAATGGGTAATCAGTAGGTATTAGTGCGTGTTAACAACCCCTAAGCTGAAAGACGATTCCCCTCTTGATATTAAAGAGATAACACAGAGGAACAAGAAGCAACTGGCCCTAAGCCTCCAGCTATGCTCCCCTCCAAAGTTGTTTTCCCGGAAAATTAGGCGATTGACTAATGGCGTAAATGCTGTTAATTACCGGCACCAGTACCCCAAACAGTCGTCTCTGCCTGTAACTAATAAGAAATCAATTAGCTAATGAATTGGTCATTAAGTGAAAAGCTAATCTTGGCCGAGGTATTTTATAATGATTATTTTTTGCCTATGATCCTGGCTAATTGCCGTTGTCATACGGCGCTCTCAGCTTTCAGCATGCCTAATGAAGCTTCATTAGATCATAACTGGCACTCTTGGAAGATTCGCGGGCAAACCTGCTTCCCAATTATTTTTAATTGCCAGACATTCTGCACAAACAAGTGCTGCTGCACCTTGCGGAACAGGAGAGCTCAGGCTGGCTGTGCTGTGTTTCCTTCATGACTTCATTTGAAGCGATTAGAGCGCGGGGCAGGGTCGTCGCCGAGTTGCTGTTGTCTGTGGTGGATTTAAAAAGCCCATCAGCTCAAACTGCTGGGCTCATTGTTGCGCTTCCATCCTCACTTTGATTTGCACTGAGGAGAAAAGCTGCTGCTTCCAACGTGGCTGAACTGGCTCTGTATCGCACATGTGCACATACACGGATGGACACATTGTGTCTGCTTGTAGCACACACAGTAAAACACACACAGACAAAGAGAGATGCATGCATTTAAATGGCATTTTTGTGCTATTACAAATGCACAGACAGAGACAAACACAAATATACACACTCACACACACACACACACACACACACACACACACTGCCTGCATCATCATACCTGTACATGTGTCAGCTGACAAAAACAAAGGAGAGAGAGCATCCCTCCCGGGCATGAATAATTAAGAAAAGACAAAAGAGCCTTGTTTTTTTTCCTCCTGTATCTCCTTCTTTTGTGTGTCTAGTAAACCCCAGTGTAGTGTACTCTGAGTTCTTCACTAATAAGATGGAGGATCAGTCTCTCCATAGTGCTAACACAACACATGTTTCCATTCTGACCCTGTACAAGTATCTCTCTCTAACGTCAAGAGGCTTGTGGTGAAAACAGAACTGCTGAAAGTCTGTCAATCCCGCAGGTGCTTTTTGACAAATGATCCCAAATTTGCCCTTGCTTCAAACATCAGGTCTTTTCCTCTATTATTGCTCTAGATGACAAACACAAACAGGCAGCTTCAATGGCGCAGGACTGAAACATTGTTTTGTTTCCCTGGCACAAGCAAAGAGACAAAAGAAATGTATCCAAAATCAACTGCTGGTTCTCACAACAATATTTGTGAAGCTCAGACTCAGTTCAATTAGGCAGGGAACTACATCATGTTATTTATACCTGTGCTTGTGAAGATTTTATGATATGTATTTATCAACCAAAGGCATATTTGTCCAATCACAAAACAAGTTTTTGCCAAAACATTGTGCCTTTGAGAAAGCAGCCAATCTTTCCAAATTCCAGGGGCTTGATTTTGTGGCCAAGGCCTCTGGTTTGCAATGATGCCAAACACCTCACCCCAGGTGCCTTTGTGCACATGTGTGTCTGTCTGCACGTGTGTGTGACACACACAGAAGAGGGCTGGGCCTACTTCACTGGCACGCTGAAGTTTGATGCTGGATGAATGGCACTCCAGATGTCTATCAATATTTAGCAGTAAACATCCCTGGCAGGCGGGGAGACGTGGCAGCTGAGAACATGAGGTGGTGCAGCTATGAACTGTTGACTTTCAGTTTAACTGGTTAAGCTGGAAGGTAAAGCATCTCTAAAGCTGGCAGTGCCAGCCACAGATTAGTTGGAAGTAGGATACATTTTGTTCATGATTTTCACTGAGAAAGAGCCAGACAAACCAGCCCGATTTTTTTAAAGGTGCAAGCCATTCACCTGGACATGCAACTGTTGTGCTCTTGATCCTCTTTTGATCAGGACAGCAGAAAATGTCTCCGGTAATAAAAAAGTAAAAAGAAGTTTAGACTCTGATCCTTCCTGTATATTTTTTACCAAATTCTCATTTGCTTTTTCATAATCAAAATAAACACTGAATTTCTGTATGAAACTAAGTTACAACCTGCAATCATGTCATTAATATCCTAAAAGTTACAACCTATAACATTCATCGTGTTTCAACTACAGCAAAGACAATGACCGAGCAGCGTGACGTGTCAAGTTGTTTTACTTTGTTGTTGTTGGTATACAGTGACAATCTCATCAACTAGCCAAGTAAAGTTTGTGCAGATGATTCAATGAGATGCATTGCAAAACAGGTGCAACCCGATAAAACCTGCTCAACAGTCTAAAGTCTACATCAGATAACATTTGTTGTTTTTAAATTTCACAGAAACACATCATTCAAATGACTAAATTGAGTCTCTTTCTGCCTCTCTCTCTCCCTTAAACATACACACTTGCACACACACACACACACACACACACACACACACACACACACACACACACACACACACACAAATGACATTACAACACATCTAATTGACGTTTATGATGCAGAGGAGAGCATATGCTCATTGAGCCAATTGAATCATTAGAAAAGCACACAGTAGGCCGAAGACCTGCCAGAACTGCAGCTGAGGAAAATATGTGAGAGCCTGGATTTCCTGTCCAAGACCGTTACTGAGATGAAACGTGTAAACACGTCGACACCGACACACACTGAAACACACATTTCACATGCAGTATGACATTCTTCCGTTATGCAAATCCAACATTGGGTTGTGTGGTTGTAGCCAGGTCTGTGTCGTGTTATCTCCCCACATCTCGATTCCTTCTTTTTTCCCGAAAAACGGTTGAGCTCTGACATCCACACATGTCCACACATTCTGTCTGACATCGAGCCCTGTGGTAAGATGCTCCTTGACCGGCCTTGATCCACACAGGAGGGAGTAAGTGGAGGGGAAGTAAGATAGACAGGAGCAAAGACAGCCCGTCAGAGTTAAAGGCAAACAGACATTAGGCTTTCCAGAGCTGTCGTTGCTCTCGCTGACTCTCCTCCACTCCACACTTTATAAAATTTACATGACGCATCAGAAAGGCCACAAGAGCCTCTTTGATTGTGGAACTATGCCTGAAAAACACATCAGTCGCCATCTTTTCTGGCAGAAAAGCTGGGAGACAGAATGAAAGTACCCTTGGCGCATTCACACACGCTCCCGTTCCCAAACAATATTGCACACACACAACGGCGAAAGACAGAGAAACTGTCATAGACACAACACACAGAGACACACATTTACTTGAATGCAGGCTTCACCCCGTGTCTGTGAAACAGTGGGATGTAGCTCCTCAGTGTCATCTCCAATCACTGTGATCTAAATGTATAAGAATTGATGGTGCCTTCCACCAAATGCTGTTATGGGGGACCTGGTTTGTTTATTTAATGAAGCCAGTGTCACAGCGGATCTGCGTCCTTGCCTTTGGAAACAGTGGCAGGTGTTGGTGGCAGATTTCCCTCAAACAGGGCCACTGAATTAACAAATCAAATTAACATAACGCTGGCGTCAGATCTGGGGGCCTCTTTCTCTGGCACGGCTGTCCCTGTAGTTTGCCTGTATGGACGCTCCCCTCTTGTGTCCAGATGTCCCCACAGTGCCAGCTTCCTCTGCCCAGAAACCACTGAACTAGGCCCAGGCTGGAACTAAAACAAAATCACGGGCAAGGACAGAGCATTTACCTCACTACCCAAATAGAACTTTCTTTTCTGGGTAATATCACGGCAACGCATCCAATCACTACATCTCGTAGTCTCGTTGAGATTTACTGTGTGTGTTTACTCGGTTTCTGTGTGTTTGAGAACGCAAATGTCCGAATCAGCGAACGAGTGGGTGTGTCGATGATGAAACTGGCTGGCTCGAAACTGTAACAATGCAAACATCTGAGGGTGAAGAATAAGGGTCAATTACTCAAAGACGCCAACGAAAATGTCTATCTGGAGAGACCACAAGATTCAGGAACTTTATAGTCTATAGTCATATAAACCAATGTTCAAGTGTACATCAGTAATAGCAAAATGCACATATTTATAAAGAGTAAGGCATCATTGTATACATTAGCTGGCATTTTATATGGTTTGGTAGTTAAAGCTATAAGAATTTGTCATATTTTATGAGCCAATGGTAATTGTAGTATACAAAGTCGTAATTCATTTGACTTGACTAAACGTAACAGGACTGTGCAGCTGAGTGAATGTTGGTCCTGCTGCTTGCAGACGTAATGTAGCTTTACGGAAAAGCAGAAGCTTCTAAACTGACTGTAAACTGGCTGTCACAGTCATTTATGGCCTCTCTATCCATCGACCTGATGTTGTGAATGTGCTGGCAGCACAAACAGAGACAGCCCAGAGACTGTCTCCTAGTGTTAAAAACAGTTAGCAGCATTTAGTTGTATTAAACAGAATATTAATGGATTCGGAATGAGACTACCGAGCACCATTAAAACCTCAGAGCGAGTTGATATGCAGATATATATTCCATTACCTCCATTTACCTTGGCTTTTATTCACTCGTTGACAGTGGTAAACAAAAAGCAAAGAGCTTAAAATGAATGATTGTCTCCTCCTCATACAAAACATTTATTATTACGGCTAAAACTGATTGTGACGTTACATTTTCTAATCACCTAATCTTGATGCAAACTGCCTCTGCCAACAACGCTTCAATGACACTACCTGTCCTGAGGAAAACATTCAGAGTGAAGGCACACGTCCAACTGACTCAGTGTTACACATGCCGTCACAAAATGAAGCTGGACACTGGCGCTCAAGTCAGCTACGGTATAAATGACATGAGTTCTGATAGAATGCAGGAAGAGGTGTTTATTCACAATTATTAGTTTCAATCTTCTACATAACATGCCTCTGCAGTACGTGGATAAACAGTGACGGCTTGGAGAGTTATGCTAATGGATGTGTACAGTGACAGCGGATGGCTCAGTCAATCACATTCACCTCTCATCTCATAATCACAAGCCAGAAGCAGGCCAGGAATGCCTTCTAGACACACTACGGCATAACACTGACAAATATAATGATCAACAACCACTGACAATCTCCAACAAACACAAGCACACAAGCAAGCACACACGTTCAGATCCACAAAAGTGACAGAAGATCCAAACTCTGAAATATGTCATCACCGCCGCTGTGCCCACATCTTATTTTAGAAGTAAGCAAATAGGGAAGATTGCCAGCATTTAATGACAAAAGCAATCCCAAATCAGATGAAAAATGAAAGTTGCTGATCCCTCTAACAAAGGAATACCAAATATGTCAGAGTATTCTCTAATTCCCCACTGTTGGGAGTTTTGGGGGAAAACAGCAGCAGCCACAGTGCCTCCCTCAGCTCTGTCCATTTCCATAAATGCTGCTGGCTGTCTCACCTACACCAGAAACACTGCTAGGCTAAATGCCCTGGCATATCATTTCCCTCTTTCTCTCTCTCACCTATTATAGACCAAATGTTCATTACCATGCAGCCTGCCTTGGAGAAAGAGAAGGAGAAAACGACTAAGAGTACAGAGCTGAGATCATTGACAGCTTGATGTGACAAAGGTCAATTGAAATAACAGGTTTTTGTGTGTTTATATTTAAAATGGGCCACTTGTGTCGGGGCTGTTCTTGGCTTTTTGCAGAAGGGGAAGCTGGGGAGCACTGTGGCTATGGGGCTGTGTTAAAAGTGTGAGACCCACACACACACACACACACACACACACACACACACACACACACACACACACACACACACACACACACACACACACACAGTAATGAGCAGGTTATGCTAAGGCACAGGCTGCTAAAATCTGTAATTATAATCAACCTCTCTCTCCACCTCTCCCTCTCCCCCTCATCTCCATCTCCCTTCCCTCTCTCTTTCTTTTTTTCTGTCTACATCAGTGAGCAGGCATCAGGGAATCCTTCACTAAGCACCAGAGGTAATGAGTTTATTGATTAACATGCAGAGATGAAACAGCTCTCTGAAATTAGTGTTGTTTTACATTATTAGATGGACTCGGGGCATTTCAGAGTGGTACAAGACCATTACCTCATCGCAGTCCCAAAACTCACATATGCATCGGCTCTATTGCTTAACATTAAGTAGAAAAACCTTTGCCAAACTGTGTGCAAGGTGTATGGACCTTTGAACATCCCAAGCTGCTTTCTTTACAGCCAACTACTTTCTACTAAATAAATAGTTCTGTGGTCATTCTTCTGTTTTGAATGTTTGTTTTTGTATGCAGGTAGGGTGTGTGCTCTGTCAGACGACTGGCAGCTCTGCATCTGGCAAACCATCTGGATGAGGAAGATCACATGTAACCCACATAACTGGTGTGTGTGACCCCACTCTCTGACACGACTCAGAGTCATACAGTAACTGCACCAGAAGTTGTAAGAAGTGGCAGATGATTGTTGGGATTTATTTGGATAGATAAAATGGATGAATGGATGGACTAATCAAGTTATACACTACTCACATAGTTTGATTGGGTCTAAAATGGAGTCTTTTGGGTTTCATCAAACTAACACAGTGAAGATGACAATGAATCAAAGTTTGCTTGAAACTAGGGGTAGAGTTTTATTCCTTTGTATTCATTCATGCATTTGCAAAAAAAAAAAATGTTTTTTGTTCTGCCTTTATATAAAAGGCTAGTATAGAACTTTGAGGCATTATTAGCACAACAGGACAGCACAGTACAGTAAGAACAGGCAGATGAGCAACTAGCCACAACACTGTGTGACTTTGAAACTTCTTTTTTTTGCCAGAATCACCAACCTATATAACAGAAATCCAATTTTGGAACAAATATTAATAATTACATTTTTATAACCGGATCAAAGGAAAGTATTTCTGCAAGAAGTAATGAACATTTACTATAGACAACAATTTTAACATCTTTTTGTTACTTTCAAATGATTTAAGTGTTTTAGATAATATATAAAAATATATATATATATGTGTATAATAATAATATATATGTATATATCTTTTAATAGTAAATAAATAATAGGGGGTAAAATGAGACTTTAATTTTCACTTTACTGACTTTTGTTAACCTATTTTGCTTCTCAAAAAGTATAAGAATGACAGGCAACCTCCTGACCAGAAGGTTGCCGGTTCGATATCCCGACGTGTAAATCTGGGTGGGGAAAGTGAAAGAGCAACACTTACCTCTCTCTCATTACCACCACTGAGCTGCCAAACCCACAGCTGTTCCAGTGGAGCTACGTAGTTGCCAACAGATACGACTGGTTTGACTGGACATCTTCCAGTGGGAAACTGTGCTTGTGTGAACAGGGCCTCCCTGAAAATGATAGCATTGCTCTCAGTAAAGCTTAAGGTTTAAAAAACAAAGTGGTTGGCTGAGAATAAGTGTTCCAACACAGTGACCATTTTCATCTGGAATTGATTACCATTGTTCAAGCAGTAATTCAACAAAATGTTTCTTGTAATGTCTCTCCCTTCATAGTGGAACAGAGAAAAGTCACACTACCGTATGACCCCCACCACTCTTCAAAACAGCCCCCGACCCCCATCAACAACACAAACACATAAATCCATTTAAACAGCCTGTCATGTACTCTCAGTGCATCACACACTCATCCTCCAGGAAGGTTGCCCACGCTCACCACTCAGCCAGAGGGGAGTCCCTCAACTCAGGCTTCCCCCTTTGCCACCTGGATCCTTCCTCTGAAGGTTCCTGGTGCGCAGCATGTCAGAGGCGCTATGAAGATACCAGTGAAAATGGCAGAGCAAAGGAGTGGCGTCAATCTCTCACCGCCGGTGCCTCTCTCGCGCCACTTTGATGTGATGGCTGCTCTTTGCTTTGTGATGTGGAGGAGCTGTCAGATTAGTGGGCCTGTCACAGCTCAGTCTGCTTGTCTGTTGGGCTTGACAGAGCCTGTGATGGAGCTCAGACTAAACTAAAGGGTTATCACCTTCCCTGTGCTCGACCGCACTGCTCTTTTATATACGGGAGGAGAAGGCTTCCATCCTCCATGCAGAGAAAAGAAAAGGAGGAGAGTGTGTCACCCTTCAGCCACCATCAAAAATATGTAAGTGGGAAGAAAAATGCAAGCGATTACCAAACCTATCTGTAACTATCTGTGCATCTTCTGTATCAACATCTATCTAAATATGTAGATACATGATTACATTCATACATTTACCAATACTGTATGTGCATATACAGTACACTCATATAGAGTACGTCTATTTTCGTAAGACACAGTATTTGAATACAGTAACCCCCACGCATTCTTCTACAGGAAGTCCCTGCTGCATGGACTTCCTTTTAAACACAGCTGTTACTTGAAATGAGGCATAGAAAAAGTGATCCATTCTCCGGACACCTGGCGCCTACAGTCTACAGGTGCAGTGCGTGTAGATGTTTCAATGAGGTGAAACAACACACTAATGAGGAGAGAGTGATCACTGCTGACACAGCCAGGCTCACACGGTAATATGAATTCCTGTTTCAAGTAATTTTTATTTCCTGTTTGACCTGTACTGTAATTAAGAGGCCGGGGCCTCGACTACAGTTACTGCAGCCTGCATTACTGTGCGCCTCTGTGGACAAGTTCAATACAAAAACACTTCACCATCTGTAAATCAAAACAAATGATTAGACAGATTGCCTCCAGCAACAGATACATCTGTGCCATCCGGGTACAGCCGACTCGTTAGAAATGCTTATATTAATAACTGTTGGCAAAGTTATTAATTCTTACCTTTCAACAGTATGTTGGCATGGATATGGCCACATTTTCTAACATGACTAACAACATGACAAGCTCAGAGAAATGCATCTTTCTTTTTAGGTTTGGTTGAGTGCTCTGATGCAGAGCTAACAGTGTGTAAACTTTAGGTCACTTCCTGAGTTGTCCCATACTTGACCATGATATAACCTAAATTACAATCTAATCTGTGTTTTTAACCTAAGACCAGTGAGCAGAGCTGCCCCCTCAAGGATGCACAACACCACATACATGGTCTGCCATTCCATGAGAGGCAGCTGAAGGGTTGATGAAGATCATTAAAGCCACACACTGAAAACAAATTATTAAAGAATTTAGCAGTGCGAGTGAGCCGCTTTTTTCTCCTGTCCTCCACTGAACGAGACATCTGTTATTTAAATAATGGTTTAAAACGAGAAGGAAGAAATTGTTACCCAACTCTGTCTCAGCAGCTGATGACAGAGAGAGCAGAGTGAGAAAGAGAGACAAACAGAGTAAGCTAGAGACAGCATATTGAGTAGGTTAATAGTAAAAAAAAAAAAAAACAGTCTGAATTCCAATGACAGAGGAGGAGATAATGAGGTGTTTTGATGTGACACGAAAGACAGAGGGATCTAACAAAGGTAGTCAGCTTGTGCTGCGCAGCTGCACCACAGGTCAGCTCGCTCACACACACACACACACACACACATAAATGCACAAACACAACCATTACAAACTAGTTGCACACGCTCAATGAAATTCAAGTGCACCAACACACACACACACACACACACACACACACACACACACAATACAGGACTCAGGCCCTGTCTGTCACATTTTTCTGTCTCTATTTTCTAGATTGACCCACTGTTCTCTAAAGAAACACAGTTTCTATTACAACTTTGTATGTGTATCTCTCAGACTGCTGATATATGCTTAAAACATATAGTATACAATATATGTGTGGGTGTTTGTGTGTCTACGCCTGCATCTGCAGCATTTCCATTTGAAGGCGTCCATCTTGGCAGAGATAATAAGGAGCGGTGTGCGAGTGTCTCCCCAGAGGAGTGAGTGACAGTCTGAGGAAGCGTGGCGATACACTTATTCACACTGATGGAGAGATCAGAGTGAAACATGGCAGACGTTGTCATTGCAGCCTTACACCAGAGAAAGGAACGCTTCCTAACATTGATGTTACAGTCCTGTCTGGCAGACAGCGGCACTCTGAAGACAAACAATCGCCCAGGACAGCTTGAACGTGGCAAGAGGAGAGGAGGACTGATGGGCAGGAGAAAGGAGGAAAATGTTGAATTGCTCCCACCTTAAGCTCCTCCTTTTCTATCATTATATTACAGCTATTTCTTTTACCTCCTTGTTTTTGTATTTTCATCCATATGTCTTCATGGCTTTCTGTTACAACCCAGCCTTTATATGTGCAGCCTTTATATGTGCATTGTTATCCCATGACACTAGCCCTTGCACCCTCACTCTTCACCACAAATCAACTGGTTTTTGTTTTTGGAAGACTGATCCAATGGTCACTTCACAAAAAAACAAAAAGATACCTGTATACTGTTTCCAATTCTTATTTTACTCTGTAGCGCTAAAATATTTGATATTATGCCACAGTGTGACTCCCCATTTTCCCCAGAATTAGCCAATGAGTTTTGATATTGCACGTCCACAGGCCATCAGTGGTGGGAGGCAGAAATAGAAAACTATACATACTTGAAAATAATCAAATTTAGAGAGTCCAACCTACTTGGACCTGAACAACTGGAGATCAGAAATGGTGAATATAGAGGGTAGGAGAAACCATACCTAATTTGTCTTAAGCCTCCAAAACAGTCCACCCCGGGGTGTTTTTCAATTTTCATCATTTAAAAAGTAAGCAGACCAACAATCTCCTCTCTCCCCTTCTCTCTCCCTACTGTTTCTTCGTCCATCTCTGCTTTAGCCATGTGATTAGCGTTGACATGTTTCACCGAGGATACTGTGCTGGTTCCATGACTGGCTTTAGATAGGATCTAATAGGGGTCTAATGGGGTCGGGCTCCCAATCGACAGACTATTCATGAGAATCAATATATACACCATGCATAAGATCCAGAGGACGGTGAAGTGGGCATATACACAGATACGTGTTAGGTATAAAAAGAAAAGTAAGAAGGAAGGCAGAGGGAGGGAGGAAGGAAGGAAGGAGGGAAGGGATGGCAGGAGATTTAGGCTTTAGGGGATGCAGGGCCTTGGCAGGGTAACAAAGGCACCAGTGCCCTCTCATCTGTCACATAATTTGGACTTTTGGAAGTTAGCTGTGTAAGCATTGTAAGCATTACTGTCTGATGATAATGAATTGTTTGATCATTATGATTTAATGTATTTCTTTGACAGGTTACTTGAGATGTTTCGTCTGTGCACAATTCTGCAACTGACAAAGGAACAATTACGAACATAATCGTCTCTGTAACTAAATAATTGCTACATTATAATATACACATATCTGTGCAGGACGTGTGTGTGTGTGTGTGTGTGTTTGTGTGTGCTTGTGTGTGCGCGAGTGAGAAAGCAAGCATGCCTTAATTCTAGGCTGCTGTGGGACAGTGAAATAAATCAGGCCCAGCTGATGTGTGTTTACCTTCCCTAAGCCCCATGAGACTTTGGGTAATTGAGCATGAGCAGATCAGCAATAGAAAACCCATTTAACACAGAGATAGACACGCGCCTCCAAAATGCTCCACTGCCCCAGAATGAGACACTCACACTCACACCTACACACACCCTTGTTGCTCATTGACAGATGCAGTGCCCTTGGAGGTCATGTATATGGGAGTAGAGGTGGACGTGTTGTGATGATATATATTCCCCCTGTGGGACAACATGGACATTGTAAGACCAATGTGAACTAATGTTTATTAGACAAGCAACATTAGCATTAATATGAGAATTAATATGACACACTTGAAGCAATAGTTTATATTTGTTATTACCACTCTCATGCCTGTCCATTAAATACAAAACTACAGCAAGTAGCCAATTAGCTTAGCATAGCGTAGGCCTGGAAACAAGGGGAAATAGCTGGCCAGATTCTGTAAGAAAGTGTTTTTACCTTACCAGCACCTCTAAAACTAATTAATTAACATGTTGTGTAGAAACAGCACATTGTGGTTTTACTGGGGGTTAAGTGTGGGGATATTTATTGGGAAGGCACACTGATTTCTCTGCTGGTTGCCTGGCAACCTCATGGTGATGACATGCCTCCAGGAAGTCACTGCACCAGGCCAAGAAATAGTTCGAACCATCAGACTGATCTCAAGAAGTGGCGTATGTATGACACGCCAATTCGTATGCCATTTTGACGTGTCATACGTCTGCCACTTATTGAGATCAGTACACACGGATAGCTCAAAATGCGTACAGACAACACGCCACTTGGCTTTAGAAAGTGGCGTGTATGGTTACGCGGTTAGAACAGAACCAGTCTAGCTGTTTCCCCCTGCTTTCAGTCTTTATGCTATGCTAAGCTAAACTAACCGGCTGCTGGCTGTAGTTCCAGAATTAATGAACAGATATAAGAGTGGTATTAATTTTCATCTAAATCTCAACAAGAAAGTATTAAGCATATTTCCAAAAAATTCAAACTATTCCTATAACCACATACTGAAACATTACCAATAATGTAAGACAGTTGTATCAAATGCACACATATTGCAAAGCAGAGTATTGCAAAATATCTTGGTTAATCTCAATAAATGCATTGGTTTATATGTGTCTGAGATTTCTGTGTGTGTGTTTCTGTCAATGTGTGCATGTTGATGGCATCCCCGTAGTCACAACTCCCCTGCTCTTGTAATGTACCCATGTAATGGTGTAATGAAAATTCATGATGAGAGCATGTTAACTGCATTAGCCAGTCTCCCGAGTTCCAGCACATGAATAAAGCGAACAAGCGGAGGAAAAAAAACAGGGAAACTCATTTTGATGCCTAATTATTTTTGGACTTGACAGCCTGGCAGCCTGTGTATGTATATGTGTGAGTGTGTGTGCGTAGGTCGTCAGTGTTGCTGAGTAGATGCACAGCGGTAAGCAGGGCCCTTCATTATGGGCCATAATGAGTACATCCACCCCAGATACAACAGCCTGGAAACCTTTGTTGCATTGTTTTGTTACAACGCCGTGAGCAACAAATCAACACATTTTACATGGCACAAGCACCTGCAGTTTTTTTCTCTTAATATGTAACAGGGACAGACCTTTCCATGGTGTATGTTTTTCCTTTCATTAGGATTGCGTACACATTTTGACGTGCAGAAATCCTTATCGTCGGTAGTGTAATGCTGCAAAACCATTAAATTGCTGCAAGGAATGTGTGTTTTATAATAATTGTGCTATTATACACGTGTACTGATTTCAGCTGCCAGCAGTTAAAGAAACCTTGTTTTGATTGTACATGTAACCAAATAACAATATGTAATATAGGAAAAAAAACAGTTGGCCTCATTCACCAAACGTTCTTAAGAATACATTTGTTCTTAAACCCCACTTACGCAGTTATCGCGAAGATTCTGGCATTCACCAGTGTTTTCTTATTTGGGATTTGTGCTTAGGTAAGAACAGAATTTACGCACACTTAAGAGCACTCTTACGCACAATTGAGAGCCAACATGTTTGCACAAAATAAGTAGTTATACCGTTTTGCGTCCATTCTAATTTAAAATTGAATATTTCTCTCCTTTATAATTTTGTAACTAATTGTTTTAATTATTTTACACATAATTATATTTTGTAATTATAGTTTGTTTTAATAAATACACACTACATTTACACTTCTGCTCATCTGTAAAGCACTTTGAATTGCCATTGTGTATGAATTGTACTAGGCCTATATAAATAAACTTGCCTTGCTTTGCCTTCAATTCACATCAGTTATGTTAGCAGGGAACCTTGCCATCCAATAATAAGTGATTGATCAAGCTATTTATACGCCCGAAGTATGCATATTTCTGCAGACTAGGACTACACCACACAGTGGTGTATTTATTTATTTTTTGCCTCAGATTTCAGATCAAACCATTTCTTTTTTACTTCATCAGTTCTGTGCCCTTCTCTGGATTCAGCGTTGACTGCATGTGTAATTGCATTCCATGCATCGGTTTTATTTGCTGCTTTGTATCCACTGTTGACGCTACTAAATATGTCTCGTTTTTTTGCTAATTTCTTGCAGCAGTACCTCCACTGCAGTACTAAAGTTTTTCTTTATTTTAGAGTCTATGCCTCCACCGTCTTTAACCATCTTTTCGACGTTTCTCTAAGTGTGCACACGGCCCTGCCCTCTTATGAGAATTAACACTGCGTTTACCTATGCTAAATAGGAGCAACGGGCACGAGCTTTCAATTTACGAAGACATTGGGATTCATCATTCTAAGAATACACCCTGCGAACAATTCTGCTGTTTAAGAACATGTCATGAATCAGACGTAGACTTTTCTTAGGAACTTTCTTAACAACAAATTTAAGAAAAAACTTAGGAAGATATTGGTGAATGAGGCCCAGTGTTTGCATTTTTGTTGCTGCCACAGGTTTTCCTCCTCTAATATCATCACATAAATGGAAGACTCTTGACTTAAGGGTTGAGCTGCATTCAACCGTATTGGGTGTTTCTTTGTGGTTACTGACACGGATCTCTGTAATCCTCACACAGTCGTTGTTAGTTTAGTGAAGTCAGATGTTGTCCTCAACTTGTTTTACTCATAACAAAAATAGATTCTCCTGGAGACTGTGGTTTATTTGATTTCACGAACAATGTCTCAGGGAGAGAAGCAAAAAGGCAAACTGCTGAATATTACCGCTCTGTGAGGATTGGGAGACTGTGACTGAGAATGTTGTTTGATTAAAATAAATCTCTTTTTCTTTTTCGTTCTCTATACTCTTGGAAAGGCAAATGCCCTTCATATGGCTAATATTCAGCTGACCAAAGGTTTCCTACCTTAGATAATCAGAAGCACCTGTGTGGCACAAATGACTGTGCGTATGTGAGTGTGTGAGTGTGTGTGTGTGTGTGTGTGTGTGTGTGTGTGTGTGTGTGTGTGTAATCAACCCCAGGGGACTGACTGAATCCTTCCTGCCCATGATGAAGATGCGCTCCAGTGCAACGGATGCAGCACAGGATTCCCGAAATCACAATCTTCCAGGATTAGCCGTGGAATGAAAGAGAAACGGGGCATCCGGATGGCCTTTATTGGTTTATGATTGCCCTTATCCTAACCACATTAACCTCCTGATTGCTTTAACAGACATTATTAGATGCTTCCATTGGAACAAAAAGAAAAGAGTAGAAAATAGAGGCTAAACGGCAATCATGCCCACCGGCCCATGAAAGGAACTTAAGGCCGAGGACACAAAGAGACAGAGAGAGCAAGAGAAATGAAAAGGAGGAGAGAAAGAGGAGAGGAGGAGGGGGTAGAGGGTGTTCGATCGTCGATTAAAGTGCAATTGTGCAATTTCATTCCTGTTCCAGCACAATGAGGAATGAGATTAGGCTCAATTTGGACCTGTTCATGAGATCTCCTCACCTCTGTCTGAGGTGCACTGTGCAACACACACACACACACACACACACACACACACACACGCACACACCTACACACCCCTGGAGCCCCTCACCATGTCAGCACCCCTCCAGGGAAATCAGGCGTCTGGAGACAGGTCAGCCCTGGCCCATGTATATATTCATGGGCTTAATCTGGCATCATTTCTCTCTGCTGCCGGAAAAAGAAATGTATTTAATTTACACAATCCCCATTTGGCCTGCTCACCAAGGAGAAATACATAGGGAAAGTAGGCCCATAGTCAGAGCTTATCCGTTCAACATAAACTCTTTTGCAGGAGTGAGTGCTTATACAAGTTTGTGCATGCATATACTGTATGTCAGCATGCACAGCAGTATAGTGTCTGTGTATTGCAAAGGAGAAAAAAAACCCATCTTATCAGGCCTGTACAGTACACCCAAACAGTGGCAGCTGTGCTAGTCAGTTTGAATGGGAGGATGGGAGTTGTACCCAGCAGATGCTGTGTGTGTATTAAACAGATTAATTATTAAAACATGCTTGACAGATGAAAAGTGGGTCCTCGGGCTATAAAGGAAAATGTTTATTCTTCTGCCATAGACTGTAGTTCACTTTGCTTCTGCTCTCAACTTATCCAGTGCCTCAATGAAGAGAGTAAACACTTTCTGTGCTCTGTGTGGTTGGAATCACATAGGCCTACATAATAATTTGGAATGACCCACCTGGGATAAACCTTCAAATATGAATGTGTGTTTAGTGATTGCCGTGAAATATGATTAGCATGCAATATCAGCAAGTGCGTGTGTGTGAGTGTCGAGTTAGGTAGCCCGAGGACAGACCCAATCACCTTTTTTTTCCAACTGCGCACCTAATCAAGTAATGTTCTCACCGCCTCACGTTAACTTTCTTTCTCTCCATCGTTTCCCCTCCAACATTTGGAATTTGTCTTACTGCTAACACTATAAATATTTGACTCTAATATATTGTAACGGGCATGTGAGGAGCGGCTGTAATGATAATTATGTTCAATAAAGTTAGTTCAGATCAAGAGTTAAGTTAGAGACAAATGGTTGTTACATCACAATCACTGCCATTTCCAAACATGTTGTAAAGTCTAAGAGGTTGTTAAGCCTGTCAGTCATTTTTAGCTACCTGGTAATTTGATCTGTTTGATCAGTTGAATATTTGTCATTTTATTATCATGCCTGTTTAGAAACAGCAGAAATTAGTCGGTATGCACAAGTCTGAGGGACAATAAAGCTGAAGGATCTTAGTTTTTCTTTTTGTTATGGAGTTTTTTATGGCCTACATCTTGTTTACTTTCTGTGAAAAATGAATGGTGATGCCTGGTAATGTCTCACCATCTTCTTCCTGTGAGTTACAACAATATAGTGGTGCTACTCTTTGTATCTGTTTATGTAACAAAAATATCTGTCTTTGGATTTCTGTACTGAAAGTGGGCGGGCCCCAAGATTTGAAATTGTTATAAATCATCTGCTTAATTTTCTGTGTAAAATTGTTTTTCTACTATTATTTATACTTCTAATGGAAATGTGTAGTTTAGCTGCTCGCAAAATCTGCAAATGCATACTCAGATTTGTGAACGCTGATCTTTAAATGTGCAATAGATTTTACATGAAAGAATCTGAAAATCGGTACTAAAAAGCTCAATGCAAGTAGTCTTTTATTAATGAGTGAAAGGCAAAGCATTTAGCTACAAGAGCTGGAAAAACAGAGATTTGCAGAAATCTGTGGTGATCTGTCTGTAACTTCAGGTTTTCTTCGCCCTGACCCTTCTCACTAAAGAACTTCTGCAGCCACAGGGGAGCGACCAAGAGCACGATGGCAAGATGCAATAGAGCTGCAAATTTCCCTGTAGAATTTCTAACTGCTCTAAAAACAAGTAGAAACAGGCAAGACTTTAAAGAGTGACTGGCTGCTCTTTAGCATTGCAACCTGAGGACCTGTAATGTTTTAGGCTAGCTAGAAATTGTTAACACAAAGCTACATTTTTGTTTCCACTGAAACAACTATTAAAATTGATCTGTATTTTATTGTTAGGGGTTTGCTAGGGTGACAGTAGCTCAGTCAGTAGGGAGTTGGGTTGGGAACCGGAGGGTTGCTGGTTTAAGTCCCCATACAGCCAAAGTATATACATTATTATTATTAGCGTCTAGCCTGTTTCTGTAAACAATGTATGTGTACCATTACAGCCTGCATGTTTAACAATATTTACAGTAAGCAGCCTGCAGCAGACTAATCCTCACTGAATGCTGTGCCAGGATAAATGTTTTGTTTTTTGATAGTGATAGGTAAAACTTACACCAGTGTCAGCCTATGTTGGACCTAAGGCCTTCAGTGAACTGATCACTAAAGCTTTTTCTGTTGTCCAAAACTTCTGTTGACAAGAAATCTGCAGGATTTTTATCTTTAAATTAATATAGAAAATAATTCAATACTAGTTGAAACAGAATCATTTACTAAAAAACTATAAAAGATATTGCATTAAAGACCGTATTATTACATTATATGATCTTAAGTTCAGCCCTGGTGGTTGAACGACAAAGTCTAGACAGCGATTTTATTTGCCGTCTTATTTTAGACAACAAAAGTGCAAAGCATTGAAAGAGAGCCCCGGGAGAAGGCAAGAGGATGGGCGGATGTTTGCAGCCAGACACATCTGTCTATGGCACAAGGAAGAGGGAGAGAAAGAGATACCACCTGCTCATGCCATTTCTCCAGTTCTTGGCTCCATGTAAATAGGTGACAAATTATTCAGTCCAGGATCTGAGCATCCGAGCCGCTTCTGAAGGCGGAGGCCAAGAAAAAACGGACCAGTTACCCTCCCAGCATCCCTTAAAGATAGCTCCACCCTCGCTTGCACTCACATATACCGACATAAACACTCACACACAAAATTAAATCATTTCTCCCATCCCCCATACTACACATACACACACACACACACACACACACAGACACGGGTTGCTGGGCCCCCTGTTGCCTCATCTGTCAGCCCCCACAACCAAACACACACACACACACACACACACACACACACACACTCCCAGGGGAGAGGGTCTCAGATGCAGATCATCAGTATTAGTGGGCAGCTGAGGGATTAGCATCCCCCTGCAGTGACCTACAGGTGTAGCCCTGGGTTAGAGCAGACACTTGTCTTCCAGAGCATTGCTGAGCCCTGACCCCCCGGCCTTTACCAAACACACCTCACAGCAAAAACAGCACAGGCCGAGAGATGGGGGAGGTGTTGCAGGGTAAGGGGTAAAGACCAATAGGGAATGTGTGGAGGTAAAGATTGACAGGTAAATACAGACGGGTAACGAAAGCAGGCAGATAGAAACGGCAGAGTCATCCTGATGTGAGCAGAGTTATGAGGTTAAATGTGATTCTGCTTTAGTGAAGATTAAGAAGATGCAGTTAAAGGCTGGCAGGTGGTGAAGAGTCTAAATGTGTTAGATAGATAGATAGATAGATAGATAGATAGATAGATAGATAGATATACTTTTTGGGTTGCCAGGTTGTGAAAAGTTATAAATGTTGGTAATCCATTAATAAAGGATTGTGTTCCTCACTTTCTAATAAATCATAAAGTCTGCAAATAAATTGTTAATAAATTGATTTGGTTTGATGTATGCCCTTTTCTAATAGCCAAACCTGTCAAAGGAAGTGTTCACAACCTGGCAATTAAAAATGTGTCTATAAAAGATTGTTTTATCATACATTAATAAAGCTTTATTAACTACCCAAGTTTAAGTACAAAAAAAGCTATTTTAAGAGCTACTGAGTATCAACTTAGATCACTCTGTAAGATTGTATAATGATGGAAGAAGTTTTAATTTAATTATAGCCTCCTGATTGTGCCTTAACAGCATAACTGAACTGAGTACACTTCATAAAACTACTCTACTTGCTGTAAGTGTAAGTAAATGCCCATATGACTCAGTATTATTTAGTCCAATACTATACAGGTCCTCAGTTTAGTTAGCAGTGACAAGAACTGCAGCATGGGTATACTGGCATATAGAATATAGAATAAAGGAACAAAAACAACAAATAAGTAGATATTCTTAACAGAATAATAAACATTTATGATTATGGTGTTGGCTAAAATGTTTGCCGTTCTTTCTTTCTTTCATACCTGTGTGTGTTTTTACTTTGTCGTTCCTGTAAGTTATCACATTCTTGATTGAACGCGGGAGGAAAGGATGGCTTGATAAACAGACAAAGTCAAAACAATATGAAGATTGAGGTAGACAAGCAAAGGGCCTTTGGTGGTTGACACTCATGTTTTGTTTGCTGTAATATCATCTGAACCTGGCTCAGGTTGTTGTCTCCCGTTGGACCTGCCTCGTTCTGTTGACATTTTCCTGTTATTTGTACACTGCAAAGCGGTCCATTTTCCCCGCATCAAAAGTGCTTTTACACGCGTGTGTCAGGATGTCTTTGGTGCTTACCTTCAGCTCCTGTCAGAGAGCGAGAGCAGGGCCTATGCTCAGGAGCAGAGGGGGGAAGGCTGCTTTGTGCCCTAAGCGTTTTTAGTAAAGGCGAGAACTGGCTCAAAGGCTGTCAACATGGAAATACACATCAACACATACACACACACACACACACACACACACACACACACACACACACAAGCATTGTTTTCTCTCTCAGCTGCACTTCCAATAAGAACCAAGTGTTTGAAATAAACTCAGATTCATAAAACACAGATTCATAATACACCCACAAGCACGCACACTGTGCTCATTACACATTTCTTGCCTGTGTTTGTCTTTCTCAAAGGCTATAGAAATGTGAGGGTGGTGAACGCAGCATTGATCAAAGAATATATAGTTAGGACTTAGGACCTGACAAAGGAAAACAGCCCACAGTGTGAAACAATGTGTGTACAACGAGGGCAGCGTAACAAATGACACCGTCGTTCTCTTTATGAAACCGCAATTACGAAAAAAGATGTTCACATGTCTTCCTGTGTCGCACGGCAAAACCACCAGATGGAAACTGCAATCTGGTGCTCCGAATGGTCTTTATAGTTTCAGCTGTTACTGCGGAGAGGACAACAGGGTCAAACTTGCACTGTGAACTATGTAGACACTGGGAATTAATTTCATTAGTGGGCTTTCTGAAAGACTGTACCCTTGTGCTACTCATAATAATAACGTATTGCTTATTTTTAGCAAGAAATTTCAATTTAAAATGTGTCAGAACTAAAGACAGCTAGCTAGACTATCTGTCCAATCTGAGTTTTCTGTTGCACGACTAAAACAACTTTTGAACGTACACATGTTCCACCAAATCAAGTTCCTTCCCAAGGTTATTTTGCAGCGACCCCTTGGCTCCTTCCGGTGCTTAGCGCCGTCCATGACGATTGTGATTGGTTTAAAGAAATGCCAATCAACCAGAGCATGTTTTTCTCCCATCCCGGAATGCTGTGTGGACTAGCCGGACCCTCCTCCGCAGCGTTGTGGAGGTAGGTCTGGCAAAGACTATAAGAAAACAAAACAAAAAATCCTGCACTCACTTTATTAACAGCACACTGGTTCTCAGACCTTACTCGGGTAAAATGTAGACAAATAACGCCGGTACTATACATATATAAACACAGTCCAAGAAACATTACCAATCAGAGCTAATCACAGTGTTTTTGATTCAATGCTTCTGCCTTTTCGAGTGCAGGAACATGTCAATGTCAACATTGTTTGCTGCCATTAGGGGTGGGGGGAAAAATCGATACAGCATAGTATCGCGATATTTTCCATGGCAATACTGTATCGATACACAGACGCCAAGTATTGACCTATTATTATATGTGTTGGTCAGTTTGTCTGCTTGACAATCCTATTTTGCAGAAATAAAATTGAAGTGAGATGAACAAACAGAGAAATGTATCTTTTTAAATAAAACAGATGTTGACAAAGTTTCCTTTTGGGGACATAATTTGAAATTGGGAAAAATATGAAGTTGGAAAAAAGGTAATAAATTGCAATATATATCGCAGAATATTGCAATATGTTTAAAATCGCAATAATATTGTATCATGACATAAGTATTGTGATATCGTATCGTGAGGCCTCTGGTGATTCCCACCCCTAGCTGCCATATTTGGTAAAAGTGGTAATGCAGGTTTGTATTGTGCTTCCCAAATATGGCTCATCAAGTCCAGTACTGATGTCTTTTTAAAAGGATGCAGCCCAGAAAGGTAATCCTTCAGAGGACTTGATGGTTCAGCTGAACCTGAACTTCATCCCCAAAACATAAGGCCCTGAGATCACAGCAACCAAAAAGCTATAAAAGTCAGAAATGTCCAAGTTTATCTCCAGAAAGTTGCCCTCACAATTTGCTCAATTAACCTGGTAGTGGTAATTTACCTGTTATGTGATGAACGATTCAGGCTGCTAACAGAAGCAAATGGTGGAGTTTATGCCCTTTGTTATTTACATATTGCAGTGTTTTTTTTACAGTTGATTATATCATATCAACAATTGACCTTTGAGGGCAAATACCAGGTAAATATGACACAAATCACATTGTGTTTCCTAACTTAACAAGTTGATAAGGGTTGCCTCCTGAATGCTTCATTAGCTAATTTACCAACCATCACTGGATTATGGGGTACTGTGTCCTCACGCTTCACCAAATAAACTACCTGACACTATGTACTTAGAGGAGCAGGTGTAGAGGTTTTAAAACCTTTAAGGAACAATATACAGATTTGTTTTGGTGAATACTTCCAGCTGCTCTCAGCTAGCCCACCGTCACTCAAGTCCAGGATTTCAAGTGCAGACCATCATCATCCAAGCCCATCCTTATATATGCAAACTGGGAGAGTGATTTACCCTTTTCATTCCAAGTAACATGTGCCCTGTCTGTGGAATTTGGGATCTCAAGCTTTTCTTCCCAGCGAATGACAGCAGTGTACCCCTGGTGTGTTGGAGTCTGCCAACCACTAAGCAGTCCTGGCATTCTGCATACAGGCCAGACTTGTGGTTGTTGTTTTGCTCGCTCCTCCTCAGTCTTTGGCTGCAGGCTATATGCAGAACACAGACAGCTAGCCTGTTCCCACACCAGGGCTCAATGCCGAAGGTGCTCAACCCCATACTCCACTCTGGGTAACTTAACAGGAAAGAGCTGATGGGCATGTGGGGATGAGAAGCAAAACAGAGGAGTTGAGGAAGAGGACTATGAAAAGCAGAGAGACAAAGAAGTATACTTATTAAGAAACATAAAACAAGAACAGGAAAGCAGTTAAATACAAAAGGAATCTGTCATCCTACGAACTAAGGCTCTGTAGCATCACCCTCATTCCTACAGTTCACTTTCTCTCCCTCTGCATTTTTCTTTTCCTTTGCTTCATTCCATGCTTTGTTTTCTGTCGTCAAAAAATGGCTGACCACAACCTCACATTGTCTCATGTTCTTCTCCACAAAGGGAACGTTCTGGACTATGCTTGGGTTCCTCGGTGAGCCACGGGCTCAAGTGACTCAAGCTAACTGTCCCCTGTCATATTCTTTCAATTATAAGACAAGCAATATATCAAGCCTAGAACTTCAGCTATGTGATTCAGCCCATCACAAAAAAGTGTTACATTACTTTTCTTTACATACTGCAAGCACAAAATAACCCTTCATCTGCTTCTAATATCTGGTCATTATTTATCAGAACTCCAGCTGGTATATTATGTCTCGCCTTGTCACAATCATGCACCTTTCTGATTGGTACGTGTACTATAACCCCTGTTCGTCCTGATCAGTCAGTGGTTTTATGTCCCACTGTGGCATACCTCCCTCCTGGCTTGAATGTTTGGTCACTAAGCTCAGACAGTCTGAGGCCTCTCCAGCCTAGGCCTGTTCAAATATGCAGTTTTAATTGAGTGATAATGAAGAGAGCATGTCTGAGATGAGGTTAACAGGAGTGTATTAATTTGAATAGGGCCCTCTGGATTATCCCTGGCTCCCCAGCCTTTCCGAGCTACGAAAACGGGCCACTGTGCTGTCCACACAGGGAACCGAGAGGGCACTGCCTTTCTCAATAGACCACAGGGCAACATAAGGGTCATTAGCATGAGATTCAGACCATGTGTTTATGTGTGCATGTGTCATGGATCCGGCACGGGTTTATCCACCTTGACACAAACTTTGACAGACAAAAGTGCAAGAGGTGACCAATACGGAGGAGAGCTAATAACCAGAGGGCAAAGATAAAAATCTATATCTCTCAATCACGATGTGGACTTCTATCTTTCTTTCTATTTCTCTCCCCGTCTGTCCCTCTCCCTTTCTCTCTCTATCCTCCACCATTGTTGTTATCAAATGATACAGTTCCTCAAGCGCAGCGTTTGAATCCTAAGGACCTCTGGGAGTGGATTTGTCTCCACCAAGCCCCTTCTAACGGGGATTAAGAGGATTAAAAACCATAAAATGACCCCAGCTCCCAGTCCCCAGAGCCAGGCCCAGCTTGCTTTAGCTTGGCCCAGCCAGGAATGGAGCGCAGGCCGCAGGCCTTCTTTACCAACAGCCCCTTAAAGCTCCCCGTTAGCATGACAAAGGATAGAGCAGTCCACTGATCCGCCAAGAAGGCAGTACAATGGAGTGGCTGCTTTCCCCCCTGCTCATTTTCATGGAGACAAACAGCATTACACTTGGCAGTGACATTGTTCTAAACTCCAACATGGAGACTCTCTTTCTCTGCAGAGCTCAAGGTGTCATATTAATTATTTAAATCTGATGTGGATTTTCAGCAAGGGATCCCTCCAAGGCCTTACCCGCAGCCAGAAGGTCTGGGATCTGCATTAGTTTGGTTAATTAGACCTGAAACCACTCTTTGATCTCAACCAAAATCGGAAAAAAGGGAAACTTCCAGAATGAATTATTTTAGCCCTATTTTTTCATTATAGATCTTTCCTTCCCATTTTTTATCCCCTTTACAATGTTGTGTGTTTGTCGCCCCTGCGTGTGTAACACAGAATTAGATTGTACAATGACTGAGTTTAGGGTTAAGGATTTTGCAGTTAACCAGCTTCATAAGGTCAATGATGAAGGTAATTGAAGGCCACTTTAATCCACTCAGGAGGCCTGACAGAATCATTTACTCATGTCGTCTCACCGAGAAGGTACAGTTGGACTCAGATGAAAGGAAAAAAACAGAGGGGAAGATAGAGAGAACAAGACAGCAGAGGCTGGGGTGGTCTCTCTCTCGCAATCTCATTTAGACATGCAACACTTGGAGAGGGAAAGATGTAAATGTGAGAAAGCTTGGAGCCAGAGATTGATGCAAACATTTGGCACCACAATAATAAAATAATAACAAAGCTTAGATCAGAATGGAGTTCACTACGGTTTAAAAAAATGTTGATTTCAACACGCTGGTGGAAATCTGAGGTCAAGAAAAGTCCTGCAGGCAACTTCATTCAAATCCCGTCTAATGATGGAGCCCAGCAGCAGCAGAGCTGGCAGATGTAAAAATATATCACGGGGGGTGTGTTGTGGCATTTCACTTGCTGGCTGGGTTTAAGTTCTATCAAATACGTTTAACAATATGATTGCGAGGATGGGTCACACGGGAGTGAGTGTGAGAGACAGGACAGTCACTAAGACATGCATTAAGCTTCCCGTTGTCACCGACTGAGATATATCCTCAGACAGCCCTCTCCACTGGATTCCATGTCATTCCTCTTTGAACGGCCAAATTGACAACTTTATGCATAATTGAGGCATGTATTACGAAAAGGAGAATGAGGGGAGCGTCTCTTCTCTGACTGTGAAAGGAGGATGAGTGGGGGATGAAGGAAGCTGGAAGGGGGAGGAAAAGAGAGGCAGCTTCTCCCCTGGTCCAGAGGACGAGATGGGGGAGAAGAAGGAGAGGGAGTTGGGGGATGTTAAAGGGAAATGTTTGATGCAAGGAGGTGGAGAATGAAGACAGCCAGGCTCACCTAATGGGAAGAGCTGTGCTGGATCTCCTCACCCAGCCCAACGACACACTGAGTCCCCTCGCTGTCTCCACTGAGGCCGGCCTGCGATGAGCTCTGGGGACTGTAAGTGAATTAAGCCCTCTGGTCTACGTGGAAAATTAATTTACTCTCTCAGCAGCGCTCACGGCTCAGAGAGACGCTCCAGAGTACTACATAACTCTGGTGAGGGATGGGAAAAGAGATTTTGAGTCGTAGGAAGAGGAAGGAAAAGAAGAACATGTGTCTGTGACTTTGATTAGGAAATTCCTCTGCTATTTCAGTGTAACCATTAAATACCAGATTATCAGGCATTAGATGACTGACATGGTGGTTGTTATGTTGGGATCACACTACACAACATGTATGTCTCTCAAGATGGTCACTATCATTAGAGCTGCAACGGGTAGTCCATTCATCCAATAGTTGATTGACAGAAAATTAATCGGCAACTATTTCAATAATTGAATAATACATTTTTTTAAGCAAAAATGCCAGAAAATTGCCGGCTCCAGCTTCTCAAATGTGAGAATCCTGCTTTTCCCTGTTTTATGTAATTGTACACTGAATATCTTTGGGTTGACTGTTGGTCAGACAAAACCAGACATTTAAAGACATCATCTTGGGCTGTTGCAAATCGTAACCGACTATTTCATTTCACAACTTCTTTAGACAAAACGATTAATCGATTACTTGAGAAAATAATCAGGAGATTAATTCTGAATCAGAATCAGGAATGTCAACGATGGGAATCTCCGGTAGCCGAATGTTTAGGGTGCAAACTACATAACTAAAACAGCCACAGTTCTCTTCTGGTCGAGGACCATTCATGTACCGTATGTCATACGTCTCTCTTTTTCTCTCACCCCGTTTCCAGTGTATCTTTACAGTGTTGCCGTGTTCAGACCAACTTTAGCACACCGTGAAAAAAATGCAGCCCTCACTGTGTTGACCTATCAAATACATGCATACATGCAATACATGCATCCTGGTGGATTGTAACATGAACGCCATATTTCTACTGTTTAACTCGTGGTCATCATGACAAAAGATAAAACTAGATAACACTAGAGGTGTAAAATCTTGTCTCATGGTATTATGAACCTCCTGTGCAGTGTTTTGGCAACTGATAAGCCTTTAAATCCCTGCTTAATCGCAAAATTATTTGTCCTCCATTATCACTCACTAAACAGGACAAAACGACAAAATGCAATGGCCTATTCCCATTTTTGTTTCTGATGATAGTCAGGATTGGGATGATTATGTGTAGTCTGATGCCGACATAACTTGTCAAATATCTTGTTAGATAATACAGAGGCACTGCCCATCAAACACAATAAGATTCGCCTGCAGTAACAAATCCATAAAATTCCATTTGAAAGTCCAAACTCGGTCACGTGGGCCTCTTCTTGCCATCATTTCATTCCATTCCCTCCTGTACGTGGCCAATTTAACTTGCTCCTCTTTGCTCCATTTCTCAGATGTAGATCAAACTCACACAACAAATGTGTCTCACTCTAATCTCCCATTTACTTACAAGGGATACCACCTAACCTAAGCATGTGTGCACACACACACACACACACACACACACACACACACAAACAAAGACTTAATGACAGTGAGTGAAATAATCACCCGCCTCGCCTGTAGCACTGTGGGCTTGAAGTTGACCCCCTGCCCTCAAACACACACACACACACACTTACTCGTTCACACGTATACACAAGCAGCGGGGCCCTCTCCTCAGGCCCATACGACCAGCTCTCGATAAATACAAAGAATTGTGGGGATTAGCCAGACATTTGGCCGGGCATTGTTCTGGCTTACTAAATGAGGTTTGGCTGGTGGCAGCCGGCACGGGGGCCGGGTCCTGCGCGAAGCTGAGGCAGAGGTAGCGGCCGCCCCTCGGAGGAAGAGTGATAATTACCTCTTCCTGAGAGAGATGACAGCTTTGGCCTCTGCGTCCCTGAATCTTGGACATTAGCAACTGAATAGAGAGCTTTCATACTGTATATCATTTTAATCTTTCATGTTCAGATCCAGCAGATGGCTTATTACTGGCCTGGGTGAGGAGGCAGCTAGGGAGACAAATGGCCCATGTCTCTTTTAAGGAGGGATGCCGGGGAAATGGCATTCATATAGGGCAAGAGCAGCGGATAATTGTATATCTGGCTGTTTGGAGGTGCAGCGCTGCTCACACACTGCCAGCCTATAAATCATAAAACTATTAATCTTAGACAAATCCCACTCGGGAGGCTTGACGGAGGGCAGTGAGTTTGGAAAAATGAGATCCGTCCAAAATATGAAGGATTCTTATATGACATGCATGTTAAGTCTTCATGAATGCTCATGCAGCTGAATACATTTTCATTTGTTTACATTTGCATTTAACCTTCCTCCAGATAAAAAACAAATCTGATAAACGAGATATCCCACAATGCACTGATTAAAGGATTCTGTATACTGTAGTCATCTTGTTATTCACCTCATATATAAATTATCCACTTTTGAGTTACTTTAATCACTTTTTATTTAGTCTTTAATCTATTCAGATCTGACAATTGACTTATTCATGTTTCTTGAGTTATTCAATATCTGATAAAATATTATATAATTTATATATTATATATTTATTTATAATATATAAATATTAACTGTGTAGATTTCTGCGGGGGACTGCACTGCAGGACACAACTTTTGATATGATCACCAGAAGAAGTCAGCAGTATAAATCATAATATACTGGCCAGAGAAAATGCACAGAATCCAAAAAGTAATACAAGTTTTAAACTGCCTGATTTTCTATTATTTGGGGAGGTGTGTGTGTGTGTGTGTGTGTGTGTGTGTGTGTGTGTGTGTGTGTGTGAGAAAGATGTTGAACATCTGATTTCTATTACATTGCAATGTGCTTTGCATACTACATCTCTCTTCCTCTCCCTCCATCCCTCTCTCTCGCTCTCTTCAGCCTGCTGTCTCCCCATTGACATCACCCATCCAAAGAGAAACAATACGGTTTCATCTGCCGCGCTGACAATGATGCATGAGCTCGATGGAAAACACTTTTCAGGTGTTGTCATTATAAAGCCATTTTTTCCATAGGCCCCCTGTGAAAGAAATACAAAGACAGGGCCCAAAGTGTAATACTCTAATATCTCTGAAGCTTTTCATTGGCATCTGTGGAGCCTTGGCTGCTGGATTGTCTCCTTTTCAATTACCTGATCTTTTCAACTCGGTAGGAAATGAAAAATGTGCAGCACAGTTGGAGCTCTGGAGCAAAAAGCCTTCTCTCTCTCTCTCTCTCTCTCTCTCTCTCTCTCTCTCTCTCTCTCTCTCTCTCTCTCTCTCTCTCTCTCGTTGTTACATGTTAGACATGTTTCAGTTAGTGCTAGTGCAGTGGTGGAATGTAACGAAGTACAAATACTTCATTTTTCATGTATCTGTACTTTACTTAAGTAGAATCCACAGTGCATACTTTTGACTTTTACTTCGTTACATTTTGCAGCAATTATTTATACTTTCTACTCCACTACATTTTTACAACGTTCCGTTACATTTTCTGATCAGTTTTTCCCCCTGCCAAAACGTCTTCCTGACCGTCACACGTTTGTCTCACCAGTGAAGTTTGGTTGCCATAGATACAGCATATATGGGGCACCACCGATCCTTAATCGGCTTCCAAGCCGGCTCCGGTGCTCCAGAGCCCGGGCGCAGCGCCGCTGACCCTCGGTAATACAGCCTCCGGTAAAAGTGAAAATGAAAATTTTTGTTTTTTATTATTCCCGTTTTTAAATCATAGTTGCCATCTATTTCTCTCCACAGCGTCGTTTACTTCTCCGTTCATATCTTATTTATTTGGCTGGACCTCTTCACATCCGCCTCCCCATTTCCACTGCTTCACACACTTTATTTGCTCCCATGGTTAAAGCAAATAAAATACAATCCATGAATAAAACCAACCGCGTTCCGATTCTAACAACACATTTCCGTTTTATGCTGGTTAGGATAGGAACTTTTTTAAAAAGCCAGGCCTTGTTTGTGGTAGTGGACAGTATGGATACTGTCGAAGCTCAGCATCAAAATAACTGAACCACCCCTTTGTAAATCACGGGTCGCTAGACACAGTGCCCTCACTGACCAAGGTGCAAACTAACCAACTTTTTTTTCTTATAAGATTAATAGAATAAATCGTTTAATACTTAAAGTACATTTAAAATCAGGTACTTTTTACTTTTACTTAAGTAGGGTTGTCATTGTGCTACTTCTACTTTTACTAAAGTAAATATGTCTCTGGTTATTTGTACTTTTACCTAAGTACTGAGATGCAGTACTTCCTCCACCACTGTGCTAGCGCATTCGCTAGAGAGTTGGTACAGTATGTTCAAATTTAAACCTGACTTCTCACTAAACAGTTAAAAACCACCACAACGCCACATTCATTTACTGTTGATACTAACCACAGATCACAGTTACCACTAATATATGAGCATCCAAACATAATGATGAAAGGTTTCATTCTTTCACTGAGACTTTTTCTGGTTTGAACATTGGCTGGGGCACCTCCAGTTTCTGACTTCACTCTTCTGTCCAGCTGCATTGCTAAGACATTGTGCAGTTCTATATTTATAAAGACTAGATGTTCTAATGTTTTTAAGTGACACCGAACTGAGAAAGAGGAAAAGGGGAGAAGCTGGTTATTAATAAAACTATTTGCCAAATGAGTTATGTTAGAGAGATGGTTTGAAGAAGACCAAAACAGCATCTGCTTTGAGCTCATCCTGAAATGCCTAGTTAGACTGTAGAATATATATTCAGCAACAGTTACAAATCTACAAATCTCACCTTCTGTTTTAATGTTGTACAGTTGTACAGGAGGTGAGGGATGCAGGCTGTCATAAAAGCTACATCAGAAAGTGCAGTGGTAAGTGCTTGACAAATATTTGGTGTAAGATGAAAAAAAACATAGGCATAGGGTCATTTTGTAAGACGTGCTTTCTCCCTTTTTTGAAAGATGTACAGCACAAACATCTTTCTGTGAAACGCGTGCAACACCATACAGAAAAAGAGCATGGTTTACACCTTTGCAATCCACCACCTAAAGCAGCTTCATGCTGATTAGGGGCAAATAAAGCAAACTATGTCTTTTTTACAAGAAAAACAAGACTGTAAGAAAGAGCCTCGCTCTCTTGTCTTGTCAGTGCTCCTGTCAGAAGCAGAACGAGATTTGAGATTTCAAAGTCACATGCGACTGCAACTGCATTGTCTTTTAACTGCGGTTGGAGTTCAAAACCTTGCAGCTGCTTCGATTGTGGCAAAGTGAATTCACTACACAGGATGTACACAGGCAGATGTGAGGGGAGAGCAGCTTGGCCTACTCTCCGTGGAACTGCCATAGCGGGACGGGAAAAAAATACAGCTTGCTCGCAATAAACAGCAACATCTGATAAATATGGTACAATCATTATTTTGTTCGTAAATTTCTAATGACTATCCCAACAGCCTTGTTGAATCTAACCCAAAAAAAACACAATGAGTTATACTTTAAACAAAACAGGCCTGAAATAAACACATCAGTCAATTTTTGCATATTGATAAACATTTTTGCTTTTGTTCTTTGCCTGCTGCTGCTCCTGTCTTCACATGCCATTGTTCATGTTAATTCAACACCATACAAGTCATTTTATTTTTTACTATAGACTCTCCCTTGTGACTAATTACTACCCAACTCTAAGTGATGTTTCACCCCTAGACAATAAAGAGGGACACGCTGCTTTCACACAATGAACCAATATATTTAGCCTGTATCAAAAATGTTTCTGTTGGAGTGATTTGGCCGACAAATCAGCGAGCACGTGAGCCAGTTATTCAGATCACAGTGTGTGAAGGTTACCTCCTACTGCACAGCTTTAAGGAGATCTGAGGGACAAGAAAGCATGGAGCGGGCTGGCTGGTTGGCCTGCTCGCTGGACGAGATACAGGCTGAGTTTTCTCCTGTGTGCGAGTCATTAGAGATATGCAGCAGCACGAGCTGTAGGGTGTCTCTGGTCTGCGGGCTGATCCAGCAACAACTCTGAAACAGAGCAGGACCATGGAAGTACAGCAGATGGAAACAGAACGAGACAGAGAGGAAGAGAGAGAGAGAGAGAGAGAGAGAGAGAGAGAGAGAGAGAGAGAGAGCTAGGCACGGCACGCCTCATTAGCACTATCCCAGAGGTGAGGGGAAGGGGTGGGGCTGGCATCCCACTGGCCTCTCTGTGACTGCTGATGTCATCAAACTGTTCCCATTTGTGACTGGGACTGTACAAGGATTGAAAGGGAACAGCTGGAGCGGGGTTTGAGCCAGTGACCCTCTAATCATGAAGCTGCGGGCCTACCACCTAAAGGTCACAGTGAACTGCTCGATCACACTCAAACAGGAAGAACACAGATAGCACGCTAGCATCAAGCATATGTGCAGGTCCAATCATACTTTTAAAGTATACGGGGCTCTGCAACACACCGCCCCGCACAAACCCCTAATCACACACACACCTTGCTCTTATCTGCCATCACCAACACACATCTGACAGATCAGAATCAATGGAGCCACAATGTGTAGACAAAATCAAAGGCTGAGGATGGAGGATTGGCAAATGACCCCCGGTCACTGCGGAAACTATGTCAGGGATTTCCTTAATTGGGCTGCAGCCAATATTGTTTAAAAAAAGCGACACAATGAAAGGACAATATAGGGTGAAAAACATACGTATCCCAAAAAGCCTGTGTAGAAGCACAGCAATGTGCATGCTTGTGTGTGTGTATGAGAGTGTGTGTCATACAAATCTGTACAGGCTTTACGTGCCACTTGTTACCGAAAGCATCGAGCAGGTGTTCTAACAATTGTCCTCAGATCAGCTGGCAACTGTTGCTCTCAAAGCACTGCAGCCTGTGAAATAAATACTGTGTGTCCTTTTAGGTATTCCAGCAGTCATGGCCGCTTCTCTCTCACGGCCTCTGCAGCTGACAGTCGGCAGTGATAGAAGACTGTGAGTAACATTATAACAGCGACGGCGAACCCCTTCCCACAGGTGTAAAGCGATCAGGGCCAAGACGTTAGAGCGCCTACGTGTTTGAAGGCTGCAGCTCTCCGGTGAGCTGCCAACTCCTCCATTATTCACATCTCTCGCCTCTAACCGTGGCCCCGCTTCATGCACTGACAGCGTTAATTGCAGCCGCTGTAATTGCATCTGATTGAGCCATGCCAACTGTCCCGTTTGATACGGGCACAAACTGAGACCTCTCACTCGGCTCCCTGCAGGTCAAAGGGTTCGACCAACGCAGACAGACATGCACAAACTGTCCCAGAGTACGGGCAGGTGACGGAGAGATGATGCCAGATGAGAAAATTGACGTAGACATTTAGTCAGACGGAGAGGAGACAAGAGGGAGAGTTTCAGAGAGGGATGGCGAGAGGAAGGGTCAACAAGGTTGGAGAGGGTGATAATGACTGATTGGATACATCACCGAGAAGCTATTTTAGGTTTTAATCAACCCTCCAAACATCAAACACATGCACACAATATATGCACACACTCAAGTAAGGCATGTATGGCACAGCAGAGGACCAAGAATTCATTTCAGCTATGTTTAGATCAGAGAGTGTTCGTGCATACCATGCCACACTGCAACAACAACAAAAACGTCTGCAAACTAAAATATTCAAGTATCAAACCAAAGACCTGCTATTGGGTAAGCATTAGTGTCTTGATAAGATTTATTGAAACTAGAAACTAACTAAACTAAGCTACCTAACAGCCTATCTGACCTTAAAGCTGCATTAACTGATTTTTATTTGGCCCCTTGGAGGCAGCAGAAACAACACAATATTGACATATTATCACCTTTTAATTGTTGGCAAACCCATTATCCAACAGTTGCTTATTTACACATCCAGCAAATACGAAGCAACATTAGAATTCATTTGGAGTCTTCTTCAGCTGGCAAAAGTCCAATATTTACTGTCCTTTTACTTCTGTTTTGGTCTCCTCCAACTCCTGAGGGAAATGTTAATGTATTTATTTATTTGATAGGGACAGAGCACATTAATGAACAATATGTATGTAAACATGCCAGAGTTAGCAAGAATGCTAATTTACATCTGTAGTCCCTAGGCAGGTAACAAAAAAGACCATAACAAGTAACAATACATAGATACAAGTAAACAATACATGTGTATTGCATGCCAGGCTCTTTAGTTGTTAAATGATCCACTAGCTGTTTGTTTGGTGCTGGGCCGGTAGTGTAAAGTGAGTTTATCTGAGCTGAGAGATGCAAGAGTGAACCAACAGCAAAGGTGAAAAGTTTCTGTGGGTATGTCACTACAAGAGACAACTTTCACATTACACAATGTCATCTGTTAGACGCTAGCAGCTGTAGACTCTTAGTCTTCTTTTGAATATGAAACTAACTCAGGTTTAAATCTTGATATAAGATTATTACTTAGACACAAAGATTTTGCGGTGAAGACTTTGTGCTTTTATCAACTTTAATAAAAGAGAACAGTTGCAGTGTTGCTTTTGTCATGCCTTATGTAGTTTTACTTTATTGATGTAATCATCTCCATCTGAAAAATATATCAAATATCTAACAAAGTATTAACCAGATTAACCCCAAACAACAACCCCAACAAGTTTATTACTGACCCTTTTGCAGTGCATCAGATAATATAACTAATCCCAGGAGCTCCAGGAGAAGGAATATCAAATTACATTCAAAGTTACAAAAGGTCATCATGTTAGCCTTTAGTCAAATGGCTTTCTGCATGACTTGATGAGGCCAACTGTCCCGTTTGATAAATGAATTGCAGCTTTTAAGCTCTGACTGTCATCCAATTAAGATTCAGAAAATGTGTTTGTTTTATGGTTATGAGATGTAAATATAATCCAGAGCATCTGTGTTGTTTATAAATCAATGCAGTTAATGTACAGAAGGCAGGCTTTGTTGTAGCTTTTTCACACACACACACACACACACACACACACACACACACACACACACACACACACACACACACACACCACCCACTATTGCATTGCTTTAGGAAGCAGGCTGGACAAATCTTACTGTATATCTGTATCAAAACTGAGCTGTATTATCATAATTGTCAGCTTTTACTGTATCTTGTCTATTTAACATCATTTTGGTTGTATTTTTAGATCTGCAGCCTGCTTGAGATTCAGCACCGCTAATTAAATAGACAGAGGCACTCACCATGCCAAATAAACTCATGTCTTTTCCCAGGAACTCTACGAAAGACTGTCAGATGAACCTAAACATACACACACACACACACACACACACACACACACACACACACACACACACACACACTTCAAAACAAAGGATCGTGCCAGCAAGAGATGCAGGATCCGTCCTGATTACTGCAATTGTCACAGGCTGACCAGTGAAGTTGTGAGGAAGCGTAAAGGGATGATTACTGAAACGATAAAAAGTTTACCTGTCTAATAAAGACAGAGGGAGAAAGTGAGAGGAATGGAATGTGTTCGTAATTGACTGTATGCATGTGTGTGTGTGTGTGTGGGGGGGGGGGGAGTCAGCGAGATAATGACCTACATGATTGATAATCGATGGCCTCCCTCTCCTCTTGTCTCGTGTTTCTGTTCTAGGGTTGTGTTTTAATGTCGCTCCTCTGCTCGCTGACCTCATTAAAGGATCTGGTTACCCTCAAACAGCTTTTTAATTTAGCCTAATGATTTTTTGCATAATAGATCAGATACTTGGTAAGCCCCAGGGAGCAACCCTCCTCTTCAAGGTGCCTTTATAGTGAGAGGAGCAGAGGTTTGGGAGGTTGTTATTGTGCTATACGTGTTTTTTTTGTTTCATTCTGGGTTTCTTTCTTTAGCTGGTTAGCTTCTTATTAAATATCTTTGTTGATAATTGTGTCTGAAAACCCAGAGCCCTCCCTAACTCTTATGTCCCTTCAACCAGACTGAATTATTCTATAAAAATATACCACTTAGTTATAGACAAAATCTTTTTAATGGCATTAACTTGTCATCATCTGTATCCTACTATTAAGGGTCATTATTTTTTCTTACATTACATTCATTTAGCTTTCCTCCAAAGCAACTAATAAGTGCATTCACGCTCAAATGGAACAAGAGTTAGATCTCATCAAAACTTGGAAGTGCAACTCCAACTAAACAGCTAGAAGTGTGTAAGAGAGCTACATCACGTGTGCTTTTTGGGTGTGATGTGAGTAATAGCGTAGTGATAGTCATTTTGCACAGCTCAGAAAAATATTTTAGTGACAGAAGGTGAAGGGGGGAAAAAGAAAAGAAAATGCTCACAGTATTTTTGAAAGGCTACGTCTGGTGATATTCTATTTCTGCATATTGTCAACAAATCCCATGAAAAGGCTAACACCAATAATGAAATGATCCTCCTTACAACTGTTGCCTGTGTAGCCAAAGCTTGATATTTCATATTCCTTTGTGCCATATAGCTGCATTGTTGTCTGAAAACAAAAATAAAAAATAAATAAATACATTTGGTGGCATGTTTCTTTTTGATGACAGAAATGGGCAATGTAGTTTATTATGTGTAGATATACATTGTCCTGGTGCTGTAAAGATTCGCTACAGAATCAGCTAAAACTAGTCCCAAGCAAATGCACTATTTACTCCTGTTTAAGTAATGTTTGCTAATAACTTTCTAGTGTTTTAGAAAATGAAATGATATACTAGATATATGCCCTGAGTAGACACTGACACAGCTTGGGGCTGAGTGCCAGACAGGGATTGAATGTCTGACTAACACACCATTGGTTTTGGACTTCTTGTGGGATTTGTTAACAATAACAAAGTAAAGAATATTGCTATTTTATATTGTCGTTTAATCTTTAAAATCTGTCTTTTCACTGACGTTTTGTATGACTGATTTTCTTCTCATTAAAATAAACACTAATAAAGATTTTCTTTCCTAAAAAACTTTCATGAGCCCTGACTTTTAGCAATAGTCGACTAAGGTAAGGAGTGGTTAGCGTACAAGGTGGGGTATCAGCAATAGTTAGGGTGAGCATTGTCTGTTTGGTGATGCAGCTCAATAGCACAAACCTCTGTCATAAACAACCATATCATCAGAGACAGAATTATGCATAGCACTCAATCTAAGGTTCATATGCATTTCTCAGTGAAATGTCTTGGGAACTTAAAGTATGCAGAGCTCATAGATTCCTTGTATACACAGTGAATGAACTGTCACACACAAAACCCAAGTGATGAATGGAACTCAAAATCAATTTTCTACAAATGTCTTGGGAGGGATCCATCCTCTCCATATATCGCAAAGTGAACTGTAATCTGTGCAGCTTCCTGCAGTACTGAGACACCAACACAAACATATTCCCTTCCCAGACCCACAACATAGCCAAATCCACAGCCTCACACACACAAACAACACAAGCAGTGAGTATGAGGGGAAGAGACAAGCTCTGTCCCTGATCAGCATTCACCCAGGCCTCTTCGTCTCGACATGATCACTGCCTGTCATTAGTCAGTTACTCTGTAAATTATTTAAACATGCACATGTTTGGAACCGTCTAAACACACCAGACACAACGCCACGCAAAGTGCTTTCATGCGCCGAGCGACGCACTGACACACTCTCAGAAAATCGGACTCTCGGAATGAATGAATAAGTGAGGCGGGAAATAAATAAATAAGTGAAACAAACAAAAAACAAGCTAGGATGGGGTGGGGGAGCCTGAGCAGGGGGATGACGGCGTAATTTAGCACTCCACTTCAATCCCAGGCAAATTAAAAGGGAATCTTAATGCATGTGTCTCTCCCAGCATTGATGTGCTCTCTCTCTGTGATATGGTGTTGAGATGGTAGACGCAATATGCCTGACAATCTATTCCCAGACTGGCCCTGCTGCCACTCAAACTAAGCACAGCGCTACTGTAGCTATTAGACAGGCTCTTTTGGGGAACTGATGGCTTTTCAGTGGAAAGAAAACTATCAGGGCTCTTTTGTGTATGTTTTTGTGGGTGTGTGTTTGTGCATATGGGCGTGTGTGTACATTCATGCCTAATCATATATGTAGAAGGGTTTCTGTGTGTGCAATTGTGCGTGAGCATGCTTAACCGTGTGTCTATGCATGTATGCGTGTTCAGTATGAGTGTCAGAACTCAAGGGCCTTGTAATCAGCACTGAGCGAGTGCTTGACAAGGCCATTCCCCAACGCTGAGCATTATGAGGCCTTGGCAGCCGGAACTTAAGACAACATCGTGCACAAAGTGGGTAAACAGTGTTTGACATGTTTTCAATATGGTTACATTAGAACAAGCTGCGTTTGATTGAAAAGCTAATATTCAAGCCATGCAAATCATCAATCATGGGAAAAGGGCTATTAATTATTCAATAAAACAGTCTAATTCAAGAATCAATGTAGGGAAGCGGAGAGAGGGATGAGGAGGCTCCCAGCAGAGAAAGAGAGAGAGAGAGAGAGAGAGAGAGAGAGAGAGAGAGAGAGAGAGAGAGCGTGAGAGTGAGAGTGAGAGAGAGAGAGAGAGAGAGAGAGAGAGGGTAATATAAAGGAATAGGGAATTACCCCTCTCTCTCTCTGAGCTGTGGCCCATCTCGTCCCGAGCTGTCAAAAACAACTGCCGCTCCCACGTTTCATCTCACCAAGTTTAAAGACGACTTTTGAAACACTTCATTTTCCTTGCAAAACTCGTTAGGTCTTTGTTCCTCATTAGTTCATCTTCTTTTCTCCGTCTCTGTCTCTGTTACTCCTCCTCTGTTGTCCCCCCCCTTTCCTATATCACTCCTTTCTTTTTTCTTCGAAGTCATCGTTATGGCTCTTATGACCGCCTGGCTTGGGTGTTTTTGAAGTTTGGTATTGTGCCGTCTGATCTCCGGCAATTACAACTGGGCCAAATCTCTTCCTTGGGAATTCATTATTTACGTTCAATTTAACAAATTCATCAGCGGTCCCCTCAGTAGAATTCGGGGTGTGTAAGTGGTCGGCTGTAACGAAGCTGGGGCACAGACCAGCTCAATCAGCTCTAATACAAAGACTTGTAGTGTTTCCTCCAGCCATGCCCCCCGGCCCCCAGCACCTCAAAGGTGTTTTCACAGGGTTCATTAGTCACTGGGGACTTCTAAAGTCCAACAGTACACCCACTTCAAAGCTCATTAGTATCTATTATTAATGAATTAATATCCAATATCTTAGATAGACCTAGGCTATCGTTAAAAGTTCTGGACTGAGCGTTAACTTCATTCGAACCCTCATTTGGGTGGCAGCGTCTGAACTTCCACTAGTGACTTTTTGCAGATAATTTGGGCTACGCCAGGCCTCAGCAGCTCTCTCAGTTGTGGCGCTGTGAACTCTCTATCCTCTCATGCTCATAAAACTCTTGAGGTGTCTATGAGGCGTTTAAAGCCCATCAACCACACAGCCACATCTGGCCTATCTGATAACAACTGTGCGGTTCAGGAACAGAGAAAAAGTCAATAGAAAATGGTTGTGGGGGATTAAGGGAAATGCTGGGTGGAACAGTGAGTTGAAGAAGAAGAAGGATTTTTGTGTGACCACAGTCACACAAGATGTAAACTAATTTACACACAAGCTGTAGCCCAATGACGTCAGTAGGTTTAATAATATTCCACTGATTGAACGGTTTTAATGATAGTAAATAATAAATGTTCTATTCATTAACTATTATTCTGTTGACTACTTAATTAATGGCCAATAATATAAAGGATAAGGCTGTTATTATGCTTGTTGTGAAAAGATTCCATTAAATTAACTACTAACAAGAACCCAAAGCCTGATACAGCTCATTCCCCTGTGCTATTGACCTCCATTGTTAACAAAAACTATTAAACAAAAACACAAAATTGAGCCACAGTGTTTCAATGGGTGACGTGTTCCTTCATTATGATTAACATGGCCGGTGTTGTTTATTTTGAGTCAATCCCACAAACACCACCCTATTGCTAAATACTCACTATTTGCACTATTTCCTTCTGTTTGAGTAAAATGTGCTAACAATTACAGCGCAAAACTGTTTTAGGCAGCTACATAGACTTCTTAAAAGTCTTAAAGGGTAGGTTTACAATTTCTGGATTCTGTCTTAAAACAAGGTGTATGTGGAATCCATTAACTTATAACAGCTTATATTGGAAGCACCTTAGGAATGGACTGTTTAATGGCCAGTATGGACAGGAGGAATGATTACAGCATACAAAATCTATTTCAACATTCATATGGGCACCTGACTATTCTTTTAAGACAGAGTTGAAAAATTGTGACTCGCTCTTAATAATTTATTATTACTTTAGGTAGTGTATAAATATGATCCAAGAAGGCTATAAGGGTAATAAATCCATGAGTCTGACGGTTTATCAGACGCCAAGTGGTGGTTTATAATACTGTAAGACAGGATTTCACTACTCTGGGAAGTTATCATGGCATCATTTTATACTCCGACTGTGATGTAAAAAGCAGAATTACCCAGTTTAAATTCAAATGATACCCTTGCATGTATTTGATTAGCCAACACATTGAGTTACCACAAAAAATGAGCCAGGTTCAACTGTTTTTGGCGGACGACCCTGCATTTCTTTCACACAGTGCTGAAGTCTGCCTGAACACAGCCTGAACCATCACAACTGAAAAATGACAAATTCAACCCTTACTCTAACCTCCTCAAGTTAAAGCTAAGTTTAACCATAACCCTAAAACCAAGTGTCCAGTGTCCTGTAACAGGTATGGCAAATACATGTAACAAGGCCTGAAACTCAAATTGGTACAACAGAATTTACAAACAGTAGGTTTTATGAATGACCAAAGGTTATCAGTAAGAAAAGGCAGCAGCTACACTTCAGACAGAATCCGTATAACTGTATATTTGCTAACTTAACCAGCAGGGTCACAGACACAGTGAGGAGTAAGAGGACAATCAGAGAACACAAGGATACACTGCATACACAGACACACAAAGACACACACACACACACACACACACACACACACACACACACACACACACAGAAAGGATCATGAAACACAACACCAAGGGCCCTCTCTGTGCATGTTAAACAATACTCTGACTGTCAACAATCAGGCATAAATTAGCAGCCGTGGCCTCTACTGTATTTATTCTGGTAATTACCTCCCAGGAGGGCACACACACACACACACACACACACACACACACACTCTAGCAGACACCACAGAGTGGCACGACACACTTGCAGTGCACCAGCCCGTCACCTCAGAGTGTGAGGGAGGGGTCTATAGACATGTTTGTGTGTGTGTCTGTGTGCGTGCGTGTGTGTGTGCGTGTGTGCGTGTGTGTGTGTGTGTGTGTGTGTGTGTGTGTGTGTGAGAAACATACGTGCAAGAAGAAGAGTTACCACTCCCTTTGAATGTGCGCAGGAGCTTTAAACCATATAAATCAGTGAGCTGATAAAAGCTCATCATTCTCTTCCATTAGGGGACAGCAACCTATGAGACAGATAGTGACTGATTGATAGACAACTCTGAAAACATTACAGATTGGGATATCAGAGTTCAATAAAAAACTGACAAAGAAGAGTGAAACAGCAAGACAGACAGAGAGGGAGAGAGAGAGAGAGAGAGAGAGACAGGAAGGAGGATAAGAGACACGAGAACAAGAGAGGGAGACGGAGAGAGACAGGGACACAGGCAATGACAGCCACATGAAATCTCATCTCCATTTTTGACAATGGGGGAACCATCTGAAGAGCAGAGAACAGAGGGAGGAATTTAACTGCTTTCATCTTGTCATAATTATCTCCAAGAAGCCACATGAAAGGGAAAATCTGTGTTTTTTTGTTTATAAATTAGAGAACAAGGACATTTTCTGTGTCAACTTTGATGGCATTTTTCCTCTGTGCATGGTTGAACAGTCCTGGGCTAATGATCCCTTCTCTTCTTAAAGCAGAGAAAAAAAGCACTGGTGAAAATTGCAATAAAAACGACACTAAACACAATTTAGCATAAGAACGTAGAGCTGAAGTGTCATAATTCAGAGAGCATCATTATCAAAATTGCTACAATTGTTGTGCACTCATACGTCTGTGAATACATAAGTATCTTCCAATTTCTTTGCATAACTGCTAGGGTTGGGTATCATTTTTGGGGTTTTTGGCTAAAACGATACTTTTAAAACGGTGCCGGTGCCTAAACGGTGCCTGAACCGAAATATATATAATATATTTATAATGTATATAATATAAAATATAAAAAAAGGAGCACAAAACGACAGTTGGCGACATTAAAGAACGGCTTGTTTATTGCTAAGGCCATATGGTCAAAATTAAATGTTTGATTAATAATGTAATAACAATAACTTATAACAATGACTTATTTCACCAGTAAATTGCTGGTAAACGACAAAAACAAGCACCAGATGGGGTATTTTATGTCGTTGTTGTTTTTCCAACAATGGCAGCTGCAGTCAGACTGTTACGGCCGGTGTTGGAATCCTCTAGAGGGAAATACAGTCACACTTTACACCGCTTAACGTAAACTGTCAGCATTTTAACCATTGTGTTTAATCCAGCTAATTACCAGCTAACGGTAACTTAGCATCTCGTGCAGCGATGCTTGTGAAAAAAAAAGTCAGGCACCGAAATAAGGCACCGAAGTTTTCATTCTTATTCGTTCTCGTTACTAGGGTTGGGCATCGTTTAGATTTTAACGATTCTGATTCCAATTCCGATTCTTCCTTTCGATTCTGGTTCTTATCGATTCTTGATTCCGATTCTTTGAGGGGTGGAGTTGGAATGGGTCACATGCCTATTTTCACAAATAAGAGGAACGTTTTATTTTTGAGTCAACGGTGGATTGCAGTTTTACAGCTTTTTCAACGTAAAATAAAGCCAGACTAGAGCGCTGCTTACTGGGCTCCAAGGCTGCAACACAACAAGCGCCTGGTCGCTATGGAAACCAAAACTTGCGTATGTTAAATTGGGAAGCGATGACCGGATTTGAAACCAAATCCTCTAAACGATTCCAAACGATTCCAATAAAGAAACGATTCAGATGGAATCGTAATTTTTGAAACGATTCTAAGTAGGAATCGATTCTCGCTGCCCAACCCTACTCGTTACTACCATTTACGTCGGAACCAGTGACCTATTGGTACCGCGTTTCGGTACCCAACCCTAATTACTGCCCACCAGCGTCCACTGAAACTCATAGAAAACAAACATAACACGTCCATCTAGAGAGAAAAAGCAGCGTGGCTGGCCTGACTGTTAGTGGGTGAAGCAGGTTTTTTCTCTGAGGCTCAAACATCATTAAAAAGAGCTGAGGTCATTTCTATGATCCATGCAGTTGGGCTTTCATGGGCAGATCAACAAATGGAGGCTGAAACCAACGGCAACAGCGATCAATAGTTTCCTTCAAGACACACAGGAGCACTCTGGGTATCCATCAATCTTAACCCTCAGACAGGAAGTTAACCACAAACTGGAAATAATAACTGCATGGGTTAGTTGACACCTTGTTGCCACAACAACTCTTCCTGGTGACACTGTACATGTTTTATCTGTCCCAAATGCTTATTTACTCTACTGCAGAGGCACTGTTAACACAGACAACAAAAATACATTAAGAGGGTCAGTTTACCCAAATTACAAAAAATTGAAAAATTCAAATAACCCTGGTGCTTTCTTGTTTTTAAAAAGGAATAACTGGGATGTAATTAATGTAATTTTGCAATGTGTTAAGCTTCATAAACTAAATGTCATTCATCCTCATTATACTGGTGTGATGGCACTACTAAAACAGTTTAAAAGTTTCTGTTTACCTTTAGTAATGTATTGTCTGTATCTTCGAGGTCTGACTAACATGTTGAATGCATTTCCTTCCTCTTAAAAGATTGGCAAGTGTGTCTTTGAGTTTTTTTAAAGCCTACTTGCTTCCATAGACAGTATATAAGAATGGACCAACAGATCCCGTTGCTCTGGACGGAGACCAGTGAAGGATATTAGAAGCACTTTTCCGGTGATGGCTGAGCGTTACTGCGCAGCCTCCAACTGAGAGAGACAACGTAAATGTGCCGTGAGCAACCTGTCTGAAAGTTGTAAGTCTTCTGGTAGATGTGCCAAGAGAAATCTCAATCATTCCCAATCTTGCAGAGACGGAGAGCGTAGGTATATGTAAGGAGATTGCTAACTAAAATGCTAGTTAACATTAGTAATTAAACTTAAACAGCTAATGTGAGATGAAACTGCCTGCACGCTTCTCCTGTACTGTACAGTAATTACTCTACTATGCGACAGTAAGTCCCGTGGTTATGACACAATCGTTAGCCTATTTTTACAAAAACGCCTGTTACGGAGCCATAATGTGAGGTACAAGGTAATGGAGCCTTTGTCATATACATTGTCGTGTTTCTTTAGAAATAAACAATGGACAAATAAGAGTCTTTAAACGCTTCAGATGTAAAGTTATTCACTGTCAAAGTGATGTCAAAATGAATGGCAGTCAATGGAATGCTAACGGGAGGTGATGACTTGTTAGCATCAAAATGGCGCCATAGGAGCTACGCGGTCCGAGGAGAAGCTTCCCCCCTTTGCTTGCTTCCTAGCTAGCAGTCTTCTTTTTCCCTGCCTTTGCTAGTGCATTATGACATTTCTGGATGCATTACTGCCACCTGTAGTTTAAAACAGGAACCCACTCATAAAAACAGATAGTGTCTACTCGTGGTCATAGAACTGCACTGGTTACATCAGGGTTTTTAATTTAGAGCCAAATTATGAAGCATAAGTTGTTGTGAAGAAGCTTCTGCATGTGTTGGGTGTCAGGAGGGAGTTAAATTAACCCAATTTCATTTATTTTAATATATGTGTACTTTGTCAGGATTTTTTTGTTTCAATCTTGGTACAGTTTTCACTACTCAGCATATGTCTTTATATCAACCTTTATGTTTGACACACATGGGTTGTGGAAAAGCCTAAAATAGCCTGGCAGTAGAAGACAAGCAGAAGCCTTAGGGTAATTATGTGCAAATGCAGAAAACGTTCTGTTCAGAGACACATGTTGCTTTCTTCACAAGATTAGTTCAACAATCACAGATCACTGGTCAAATGTATCACCTACCTTTTACCAGGAACTGCAATATTGATGCATACGTCTTTATCCTTTACTTATTTTTTGGTATCCTTTTTTCTGCACCCTGTTTTGTACCTTGTTGAATATCTACACTAATGTCCTAGTCATGAGAGGAGATTGGGATGGTTGACTTAATGGGAATATGGTGCTAGCAAGTTCTGATTATCGCCAATGAGGGTTCAACAAGGCCACGTACACAATAATAGAGTTGGCAAAAGGAAAAGTAAACAGGGAACAAAATTATATATTAAATTAAAATGCAAATTAATGTAAAACATTTAATTTAATTTATTTATTACTTTACTTGTGTCTTATTAACACTATAACAAAGTTAAGGAATGTACCTTTAAAGTCCCTTTTTAAAGCTGCATTGTTGCAATGATTTACAACTTCTTCTATTTCAATTGCCTTTCTCTTATTAAATATCCCAATTATGAATACATGTTATAACCATCTGTGAATTTCTGTTTCTCGTAGTTTGGGGTGAATGTACACTGAGAAATGTAGGCATACAGGCTTACACCAGACCTTTACCAGCCAGAGCCAACTGGACCGAGCCCCAAACCAGTCCAGCCCACTTCTCCAGTCTGCCAACTGCTGAGCCGTAGCTAAAAGGTACACCAAAGACACACTTCATAAAATGCATATCATCTATCACCTAAATCACACACAAACATGTCTTGTTTATTGACTGGTTTCCAGTGCTAATGCTGAGAACTGGATGTGTTTTTTCTCTTACAGCTGAAGCTTTGTGAGAGCTGCAATCAGCGGCTGCAAGCACAGCCTAATGTGGCCAAAGAGGATATGAAGCTGAGCCAAAACATGCACAAGGCAGACTGAATCTAATTAATGTTCATTGAAAGTTAAAGCAGGGGAAATGGCCAGGTTCATTTCTGCTACCGTGATCTTAAGGTACCCATATTATGAAAAAAAAAATTCTGGGATTTGGGGTGTTATTTTGTGTCTCTGGTGCTTCCACATGCATACAATAAAAAACATCCATGCTGTTTTGAATGAGATATGGTTTCTGAATGTATCCTGCCTTCAGTCTCCGGGTGAGCTGGTCAAAATCGGCAGGGCCGTCTACGCCATCGGCCGAAACATTTGGTGTGTGCTAACCACTTTAGTTAATACCACATCAGCTAACTGTTTCTCCAACTTCGGTCAGTACAAGGCAGGATTAGCCGGGAGACTTCTTCTAAACGAGGGCGCACTTACAATTTTGCGTGGAATACCTGCAGACGAGGGACAGTTCTATAGTGTTGTAGCAGAACGAGCAGAACGAGGTGGCTAACCGCTAGCTGCGCTAGCTTCTAGCTAGTAGTCCTTACGGCACATGCGCGACTCCCAACAAAGATGGGATAGAAGTGCGATGTCTCACTCTGTAGCTAAAACAGAGAGCTGTAGCAATGTGCAGTACAACAGAAATATGGTGTTTTTTGAAAATTAAACCATATAAACCTATTCTGGTACAACCTCAAAATACAATTATGAACCTGAAAATGTGAAACCTGAAAAATATGGGCGCTTTAAAGCCTGATGACTCACATACAACTACGTCGGCCTCTGTTTTGAGGCAGTTGCGGTGTTCTGCTGTGTGCAGTACTGTGCTCATGTTTAAAGTGAGCAAGGACAAAGACCGACCAAACTGAGCCATATGTCCTTCCACTTTGCACATTAGGCAGCAAAATCTGTGGTCATCCATCACTGCCTTGTTAGAGGGGAGAGAAACCGGGGTTGGGCAACATACTGCAGCAACATATTGTAACAACATATAGACTGAGGGCAAATGTATATTTTTGCAGATCTATGTTTCAGACTCATATGACCTCCAGTCTCTCCTATTGTGAGATTGTGAAATATCTACACCATGTCCCTCTGTCCTCTCTGTCCTGGCTAGCTGTCTCGAGCCATCTGTGGCCCCTCTCACCTTTGACCCTTAGCAGAGGTCTACAGAGGTCAGGCATCTCAGGTTTGGCTATTGTTTCAGATAAGACAGCGTCTGTCTCATTATCAAAAACTCAGACAAATGCAGGGCTTTATCCTCAACTCCAAAACATGTCTAGAAATCCACACTAAATAAACTTTTTACAAGACGGTTGGTCCATTCTCCACAAAAATTTGACAACTGTTAAAAGTCTGCTCTATC